>NC_079512.1:16636714-16638377 GCF_000801105.2 Raphanus sativus | reverse complement strand
TTATTACTGCTTATGTCTAATATATTTACATACTAATTTATATTTTAATTATATATTATGTAAATAACTCTTTTATGTGGTTTTTACTTTTGAGATATTACTAATAAATAATAAAAATATAACTACATAGCTTTCAAAAATATTGTATTCTAAATTTATTAAATAAATACCTAATTTTTTCTCTATTCAACTGCATAATGATTATTTTTACTGCATGCTGATTATATATAGTTACCATATATTTCCACAAATTCAAATCATCATGATGATTAGGTGCATGAGACTGAGTGTATTAAATCAAAACAACGTAAATAACCATTACTCATTCTTCAAGTTTTTTGGTGTATCTAACGTTTTACATTGTTACACTGGATTTAAATAAAGAGTCTGTGTGTGTTTGTCAATATTTTACAATCAAAATTATGAGTATTTTTAATTACAACATAAAAACAATAAAAACAATAGAAATTTATCTTTAATTGATTACATAGAGTATCAAAATATGATAAATTAGTTGGTTAGCTAGATTATAAGAAGTAATAGTTTTAATTTTAATTAAATAAGGAAAATACAATAAATACTTAACATTAGACTTATTAATTACTTCAGTGGCATATGATTGCAATTATTGTGCAAGTTTAAGGGTAATTTTAATTTTGTACTTTTCTTTTAAGAGTTGATTACCAGAAAAGACACATTGTGTCTTTTGTTTACAAGAAAGAACACATTATGTTTGGCAGATACATTCTATGTGTGAACACAAAAATTTGAGACAAAAATATCCTTCTCGTATCCACCACTATTATATTCATCACAATCTCCACATTTGAATTCTCTCCTTCACGTCTTCCATCTCCATCTTATCCACCACACCATCATGTATTTCATCACCGCTTCCCCATAACCACCACCACCATTGCCGATCTGAACCTTATCCAATACCATTGTATACATCCTCATGTGTTCCACCTCCGCCTATTCTATAACCGTCACCGCAATTGTATACATCCTCACCGCTTAAATAACCAGAACTAGTTTTTTTCAGAACTCAGATCTCCTCTGAGACTTCACCACAATTCCCAGATCTCTGCTCAAGCTTCAAAAGCTCTCAGCTTCAGACTCAGTTCGAACCTCCTTCAGACTTCCCTGTCCACAACTCCTCCTTTCATACCTTGTCCGTCTACAACTCCTCCTTTTATACTTCCCTATCCACAACTCCTCCTTTCATACTTTGTCCATCCACAACTCTTCTTTTCATACCTTATCCATCCCCAACTCCTCTTTTCTGCTATATCTCACGTAGACAAATCTCCTGTCCACAACTCCTCCTTTCATACCTCATCCATTCATAACTCCCCTGTCCATAACCACGACATCATCAGACAATCATCCTTCCAGCCCTCATCCACCCCCAATCAGCTCTACCGCAGCCTTTAGCTTCGCCGACAGAAACCCTAAAAATTGTATCCATCCACCATGGATCGCATCCAATTACATTTGAATCGATTTCACGCAGCAAATGGTGTCAGACTTGTTAAAAGAGACGATCTAAGTCGGCCTGAGACATTTCTTCTCGACGAAAAACGCCATCTCTAGATATTTTGGGGATCAAAGATTTGAAATTAAAAAAGAGAGAGAGAGAGAGAGAGAGAGAGAGAGAGAG
>NC_079512.1:16516395-16636614 GCF_000801105.2 Raphanus sativus | reverse complement strand
GAGAGAGAGAGAGAGAGAGAGAATATCACACAAGATGATGAAACTATGGATGCATATTGGATTATAGTAATAGGAAAACCTAATAGGATAAAAACCATGATAAGGAAAAAGAGTACAACCATACACATACAGTCTTCTAGACATTCACCTCGTACAACGAGTTATTCATTCATAACTATAAAAGTTACTATTATGACTTTTTTTCTTGTCATATGAAATTACATATTTCAGTTATGAAAGAGATTAGTAACTTGCTCAAATAACACTCTTAAGTAGGGAAAATGGCTTATTCCCCTACGAACTAGTTGTGTCCGGCTATTTCACACACGAACTTTTAAGCCATGCCAAAAACCACACGAACAACGAAAATATTGCTTATTCCCTTATGAACTAATTATTTCCAGCTTTTTCACACACAAAATTTTAAACTTTGCCAAAAACCACATGAACTACACTATTTTTTGAATTACATACACAAACTATCAATTTTAAGCTAATTCCCCTAAAATCGTAAATTGTGTTATTTAAACATTAACTTAGTTTATGACAGTGGATAGCCGATTTAATTTGGGTTGATAAAAAAAGATGATACATCGTTTTGTTCTTTTCTTTTTTTCTTTTTTCTTTTTCTTTTCTTTTTGTCAACTGCTCTTCTTCTTCAAAAATCGTTTTACTCTTCATCATCAATTGAGAATAAAATTTATTATTTTGTAGAAGATTAAATATTTTACATGATGCATAAAGAAAGAAGAGCAGCAACTACTAGTTTACCAATCCACTATGTTGTTGCTCTTCTTTCTTTATGCATCATGTAAAACGTTTAATCTTTTACAAAATAATAAATTTTATTCCGAATTGATGAAGAGTAAAATGATTTTTGAAGAAGAAGAGCAGTTGACAAAAAGAAAAGAAAAAGAACAAAACGATGTATTATCCTTTTTTATCAACCCAAATTAAACCGGCTATCCACCTGTCATAAACTAAGCTAATATTTAAATAACACAATTTACGATTTTAGGGAAATTAGCTTAAAATTGATAGTTTGTGTATGTAATTTTAAAAATAGCGTAGTTCATGTGGTTTTTGACAAAGTTTGAAAATTTCCGTGTGAAAAAGCTGGAAATAATTAGTTCACAAGGGAATAAGCAATATTTCCGTTGTTCGTGTAGTTTTTGGCATGGCTTAAAAGTTCGTGTATGAAAAAGCCGGAAACATTTAGTTCGTAGGGGAATAAGCCATTTTCCCCTCTTAAGTATGATACTTCATGACCAATCATATATATGATCATCTTAAAATATTTAAGGATCTTTTAAGATAACATCTCTTATTCTAGATGTCTAGTTTGGAACACATAACAATGTAGTCTTTTCAAGACTTTTCTTCCAAACAAACAATTTGTTATAACTCTTCAAGAGTTTGGATTGTATTCAAATCAATGATTCTATTGATTCATAATAGCTTGATTAGTACAAATGGATGTACAGATTAACTTATAACATTTCATATATCCCATAACACATATTTCTATCGAATACATAGAGTTCCCGAGAACATGATTTTGGTATCACTAATCCTTCAAGGATTATATCTCTTAGGGATTATCAGTTTCCAATGGGTTGTATACTCAAGTTCTTCCTTTATTGCCAGACTAGTAAAAAACTTGAAAGTAGTTGCATCTACTATATGAGACTATGTCTGTTCACATTCAATTCCATATTGATCTTACTATGCTGCAACGACTTATTTCTATCCCACTTATTTTACACCTTTTAGTGTATGGATTACTAGTCCAAATATTTCTCTCTTTCGTAAGAGTTTCTATATTTGTCTATTGCTTCTTTCGGATTTGGCCAATCATTTATTTTGTACACTTTTCAATAGACTTTATTTCATGATCCTCTCTCTCATTTATCATATAAATTGCAACTTTGCATGCATAAATATCATCGACGTCGATTTGCTTATCAGTTCAATTTTATTTCATACATGACATGACTTATTGAGATCTCTTCATTGTCTCAAGTACCTGAATTTCTTTCAGTCATGTTTAATGTCTCTTCTGGAGATCATTCAAAAAATTTATTTCCTCTTGACCATTACAATTTATGCTCCTTTCCATTTACGAAGATTCTTATCTTTGGAACCGATTTGTATACCACGCTACGGGCGAGATTAGCAGTTTTATATTGTTCTTCTAAAACATCAATTCTTATTGGAGCATTTACAGCTGGTGTTATGACTTGATCACTCTGTTTATGTGAGTTAGTCATCAATGTGTCTGACAACTGATTTACTAAGCTTTATAATTGAATTAGCTTTTGGACTCTATCTCACATTCTCTTTAGTCCGAGAATCAATGATAATTCATTTCAACTTATTCCAGCTGTTTGTTTTCTCTCCCTTGCCTTGGAAATACTAATTCACTTTTAGCATTCATATAGAGCCTTACTTATATCCTTCGGGATTGCTCAATATTCTTAATCATCAGTGAAAATTCATATCCAACATATATTACCAACCTCATTTGAAAACTCATCTTAATTAAAGCTTTCTGGTAGAGCAACTGGAATGTATATCGCACAACCAACATTCTTAGATGAAAATGGTTGGTTTCTGACCCAATATCAATGATGGGGAGAATTAATGATTACTTTTTGGCTTGATGCGAATTAGTGTTGCTTAAAATATTTAACATTTATCCCAGTGAATTTTCTGTAGTCGTCAAAGACTTAAGACGAATTCACCAATATCATAAAGATGCATAGTGGGTGATCAGTCCATCAACATCTCCTTTATTCATGCCAATAACTTCATTTGGCTGGTGAAAACCGTGTTTCCATTTTATCTTATGAGCATGAAACATTTGTGTAATCATTCACAAGAATCTTCTAGTTCTTCAGTGAATATTTACATAAATCTTTATGTATCTTTTCGCATCATTACTGAACCAAAATGGTCTAACTGGTCATGCCAAGTATTCTATAAACTTCTGGTTTACTCTATATGTATTTCCATTACATCAATCTTTGTGTAGTACAATCTATAAGAGGTTGTATATACTTTCTCTAAAATACTTATAATGCTTTGAGAAATATTTATGATTTGAAATATATATAGCATTTCTTTTGCTTATTGTCTCAACATATGTGTCTCAAAATCCCACAGATTTACTTTGAGAATTATTCATCAATCTTAGTTTAGTGCATATATAGTCTTCTGGATGTTTCACTTATCATAAAATGCGAGATTCTTTAACTCTTCCCTTCGAGATGATAATACTACATGTTTATCAATCTCGAATGAACCTCATTTTTGAATCAACAACATATCATACATGGGTCATGTGTTCTTTCTCAGATCCTTCAAACTTTTGAGACTGATAAGAATATAATGCAATAAGGATTTTAAATTGCATTTTTATGTACAATAATATTATGTACTCTTCAAGAGCATTCATACATATATTCTCTTATTAAACATTCTATAAGGTTTTACTACCTTGTATTCTACTCGCAATAATTTTCTTTCATCTCTAGATGATTGAATCATATCTCTTCTGTATTACCATCTTTATTTTCTCAACTTCATTTGAGAGCATGAGTTCTAAAAGAAACTCTTTGGTTTTGATCTTACATCAATAGCTCATTGTTTTTCTGAGTCTCAAAGAAAAAAGAGTATAAACTTCTTTAATCTCTTTTGTCAGTCTGTGTCTCCTGGACAACATTACTTGTGAGAAAAATGTATTCTCATCTTTGCATCACTAAAAATTTCTTCGAAAAATTTTACTCTTAAACTTAACATCCAACTTAGTGGAGTTTTATTTACAGACTTCATGTCTTGTAATTATTAGATGCAAAGCACACAATGAGCTTTGGATTGAAGAATGGAGATCTCCCGTGGTGATGGTGTTGGAAATACACTTCTTGTAAAATCTGTCTTTTATAAATAATCAAAAGTTTGCTCATAGAAATATGGCCATTATGTTAGTTATCAATAAGATTAATATTAAAATTAACAAGACATGATTAAGGCTACTGACATTTAACCGGACAATTAATAATAACATTATTAATAAGAGCAGTCTATAACCAGATTTATAACATAGCTGTTTCCGGTAGCGTGCACATGATCACTAATTTCCGCAAACCAATTTATTCAAAATAATAAAACGTGTGCAGCATTTGAAAAATAATCAAGATGAATGAATAAAAAGACACCACAAATATATTCTTTATTAGATAAGCCAAGTGAAATCAATAATTTATAACCGAGAAGACATACACATGATCAGATTATTCACTTAAAGAAATGAAGAAACATCCAATAATTAACAAGGGGGCTACTAGATGATCCACAGAGTATCGAAGGTTAGAAATAAAAATTTGTTACATGAATCAATCGTTTATAAAATTAAGCAGATAAATCAATAGCTTAGTCAAACTCATTCATAAATATATTAGATCTTGGTAAAATATAAACCAAAACATACTACTACGATACCTTGCTAATTCAAATATTAATATACTATAAAATTCTTATTAGTCAAATATATATCTCATACTCAAGTCAATCAACATAAGATGGTATATATATAATGATAGAACAATATGATTGCTAGCTTAGCATGAATCGTAAAATACATTTTGTTAATTAAGTAATCCATAAAATAAAATAAAATATGGTTGGTGACCGAACCAAAATATAAAGCAATTAGGTATAATAAACAGATCTCCTCGTCTCCTCCTCCTCCTCCTCTCCTCTTTTAACCAAAAAAAACAGATCTCCTCTTTGTAACTAAAGAATTATATGAACATGATCGATCAATGGAAATAATTAAATCATGAGACATCATGTTATATATAGAAGTTGTGAATACTTATCTCGTTCAATAACAACGATGAGAAGGTTGAGACACCGTTGACAGGGAGCGACAAGGTTGAAACTATTACGTCAATAGGGTGTCAATTTTTTTTTCAGTCTCATGCTACGTCAATGGAGATGCCCCTCAAGAAGAACACAGAGGCCACCGTCGATAATAGATTTTCTTTTTAGGCAGCTAGGATTATAGCGTGCTGATAACGTGTTATAGTAAAGAAAAGAAGACGAATTGATATATCTTATTCAATGAATAAGTTTCATTTATATAGGATTACAATAGCTTGGTGACCAAGTAGAACTTGGTGAACAAATAAACTTGAGAATCAAGTAAATCTAAAACATTCCATAATATACATCACACAATATTCATAACAGAACTATTGATTGATGGTCGATAACTAGATTTCATTTCGTTTGGCATTATACATGCATATTTTTATTATAGACGTATATCAAATTTTTATTTAAATATAATTTTATTCAGACCAAAAAAACATTTTTTTTGCTTGCAAAAAAAGCATTTATTCACGTAAGATTTTTATGAATTCATCTAAATCTGTTATTTTGAAAATTCTACAATATATACATGTATAATGTGATTGGTCAAATGTAAAAAGAATATTATTCTCTTGTCTTAATTATTTATTAATTATATATTAATTGTACTTAGCTATGAAATTATTTTTTAAATGTAATCCAATGTATTTAATCAAATTTTTGAAAGCACTATTAATGAGTATTTATACATTCAAAAATCATTATTTTGTAATTATTATTTTTCATTGTTTTCTACATATGCATGATTTAATCATGAATGTTGGTTCACATATATTTCTTGTCTAAAAAGGAAAAAAAACTTAACCAATTTAGTTAGAAGAAAATCTGATTAACAAGATTAGAGAAAAATAATGCACTAAGCGATAGGTGCATGTACATAATTTTAATGGAAAATAAAGATTGTGCCAACACATTTTTTGACTACGGGATATGTATGTACCTATATCTATAAAAGCATGGGTTGTTTTTCAAGCAACAACAAAATTATTATCTGTGATATCGGGAAAAGGTTTTTAAAGATGAAGTTGGTGTTTCTCATGTCGTTCTTGCTCCTGCTTATTGTGTGTTCTTCAGGTAATTAGGTTTGTACATAAAATGATATTTTAAAACATTTATATATGTAAGGGATAGGATTTTTTTTCTTTTTTTCCGCAGTTGATATGCCAAGCAATGTAAGTGATAGGTTACCGTTGCATGGCATATCAAAGGCGAAACAAATCTGTTATTTGATCTGCCTGGAAAAGGAATGAGTCTGATTGTTACGGATTTCACAGTCAAAATCTAATACTATGCATGGTTGATCCATGATCATGATATAAAAGCATAAATAAATAACTATAAATATAATCACAGTTTGGTTATCTCTTTAAAAGATCAGCCAATAAAGCAGCAGACATAACACAGAATACCGAGAGCAAAATCTTTCCGTTTTATTCTCAAAAAAAAAAATCTTTCTATTTTCATGTTTTTGTGCTAAATATGTTATATGATATCTTGTTAAAGGATTACTTTTGTAATCAATAAATAACATATTTTTTAGGAAAAGAATTATAAATATAAAGTCACAGACAGTATTCGTTTCAGGATTTGAGGAAGATGGAGTGATTGACACTGTCCAATATTCCTTAAACAAGGTAAGCAATCTCATAACATAAAATGCTTGTTTTAAACAGATTTTTAATTTTTCCATATTACTATTGATAATTATAATGATCGAAGTTAGGTTCAAGAGGCTATTCCGAAGGTAACGGATTATGAGGAACCAGGCCCAAATCCAGGACATGACCCAACTAAACCCGGTTATGGAAGGCCTCCACCACCGCACCACCGAATAAGAAATCCACAGAATAATAACTGATAGCCACCGTGCTGAGGCAAAAAAATAATGTGTAATATGATTATATTGGAGTATTCCAGCTTTACAATTATGATATGTACTGCCGAATCAATCATTTAAACAAGCAAAACACTTTCTATAAGATGGTCTAGTTGTTGTACACTGTGATCCATTTTTTGAAAGTTCTCGGGTTCGATTTCCAGTACTCACAAAACCTTTTCTAATTTTCTAGAATGTCCTTCTTCAGAAAAGAAATAATAATTAGGTAGACAAACAATGGTAAATAACTAAATATATAGTGGAGTTTTCCCCCATGATTTTTATTTCACTGATAATATTATCATCAATACGTATAGTTAACTTGTGACTTGAAAATTTTGATACACTGATCACTTCATTGGAAACATTCCACATCTTCCGATCAATTTTCTTTTAAAACACTCATCAAAGATATATATTTATCTTTCACCTTCAATTAGGATCGTCCAATCTGACTTTCAAATTTTCTGTTACAGAAACCAAAAGAAAATCATTATATAATTCACTTTTTTATATAATCCGGGGTACTCAGTGGAAAAACATTCAACTGCGAAGTTTTTGGAAATATGTTTATCGGCTTCAAACAGACCTGAATGCTTGAAGTGGGAATTAGAATCAGATCTCGTCTAGCACACAAGTAGACATATTTAAAATGGTAGGTTTGGAACCTGAGGTGCTTAACAACCTTTTAATCCCGATGAGCACAACCATGCTTGTGTGGTTACGTTTTGTTTTTACACAATTTTGATTTCTGTTTGGGGTTTTAAATTTTCGCAAAGTATTTTGATTTGGAAAATGTTTAAAGAAACTGTGGACCGGTTTTGAGTTTCTAATAGAATTTTGTTCAGTTTGGATTGGTTTAATTGGATTGGACATTCCTTATTCAAAATCAAATCTACATCCAGATCGAATCATAACATGTGCTGAACCAGATTAAAAAACCTTTTATCTTTGACTATTTTTAGAATTAAGATTTGACAATAAACAAAGAAGGTCAGAAAGTGTGTGAGGTTCAACGTAAAAAAGAAATTAGGGTTCTTTTACCGAACAGATGATGATTCATGAGTATCCCACACAATAACCTAAATGTTAAACTTTACAAAAAAATAACATGTATCGAAGGCTATATGCACATGATGTAAAAAATAAATTATGAATATTTTTTTTATTTGAAGATATTTTAAGAAAGATTGAAATAATCATATATTCATCATGTAAAAATTTAAGAGAATAAATAATGTTTAGTTTCATTTTCTACAAAAGTAAGCTTTCTTCAAAATAAAATAAAAGAATGAAATACTTGGGTAAGGTTTAAGTATTCAATCAAACATCTTAAGAGATGCAACGCTTGCAGTGACGAGAATATGACTAGTGATTTCTTTTTGAACTTAATGACTAGTGAAATTAGACAACATAAATTTAAAATGTTATCATTCTACGTCATGTACGATCTTACAAACTATGATAAGGGATGTCAAAATGAGTTAACTCACTCAATTCAGTTTAGCTCATGATGAGTTCGGATCTTTCATGAGGTAGTTAAACTTAGCACATTTATTTATGAGCTTCAATATGGAATTTCAAAATTATAAATATAATTAAAAGAAAAAAATATAGAATCATTTTTAATAATATTATTTAAATTTTAAATATCCATAATGTTAATATTAAATACTGATTAAATCAATACCTAACAATATATTAAATAGGTCCTTCTTAAGAGCAAATCGCAATGAAAATGGGTTGTAAAGAGTTAATATTGCTGGAATATAATAATAGTAAATATTAATATGATATTCAGGAATTAGAGAAATCTCAACAACTAAGAAGACTTGTATATTCAAAATATTTTCATCAAATGAATATAATAATCCAAGAACGATATTTCACTAAAATTCGAGTGAGCTTTGGCTCATCGCCCGAATATTTAGCTATTACGGTAAGCAACATTTTGCTAATTATATAAAATATAATTTTTGGTTGTCAGATGACATCTTATGTCTTATCCAACCTATGTCTCTAAACCCAAAATCGTTTTGATAGCCTAGTCAAGTAAATCAATCTTGTTTCATATGGTAACCGTTACCATCCACCTCACTCATGTAATTGCAGGTACAAATTTAATTGAGGTACTTTTATATTTAAAGTTTATATCTAATATTAAATATAAATATAACTAATACATATCTTATATGTATTTTAATTGGATTATAAATAATTAAGTTAATTTTAATCTAATTAAAATAATTAATTATTTACATGTTTGATTTTAGAATTTAATCTAATTAAAATCTAATCAGACGTCCAAATCAATTGAACTGACCGGTTGAACGAAGACTGAATCAAGGGTGATTTAGCTGAATATACCTAAAAGGAGATCAAATTAGAGAAATGATCATCGAGTGACATAAAAGATCAAAAGCATACACTTGGTGTTGAGTTTGGACGATAATGTCCTTCTGACAAAACTTCTGATGCAATAGGTGACAGAGAAGTGTGCCAGGACTGTGGAAGACACATCAATGTCGTAGGTGTGCCAGCTAGAGACTCCCTTTCTTCAACTCAATCTCTCTTTTCTCATTTATTTGTTTTTTTTCATCTCAGACTCTCTTTCCTCTATCTCCTTCTTCGATAACTCCAATTACTTTAAAACATTTCTTTTTGATAAAAATATATATTAAAATTAGCTAAATTCAATTCTTCCAAAATTTTCACATTCTTAAAGTTTTTCTGATTTGTAATTCAAATATGGCTTTTGATTTTGTATCTTGACTGAAAATTGTGTTTCAATGTCAAGATCTGAAGAAAAAAAATGATTTTGAAGATGGAAACTTTGTGGATCTTGTGACAATGATATAATTTTAATAAAAATGTCTGTTTTGAAGAGAAGAAGAAGAAGAAATCTGGGTGGAGCACAACGAGAAAAGTAAAAAGAAGAAGAGAAAATTAATGAGTTTCCTTTGTTTTCTCCATTCTTCTTATCTTGCTTCATCTTCTATTTTTTATGACACTACTTTTAGTGGAAATTTTTGACATAAAAGAATAGAATCTAAGAATCAAGGAGTTGTTAAAGATTACTATGATAAAAAAATAAGAGATAAATGTGATAATGATTGTGGTGTAGAAGAAGATAAGCGTGTTGTATTGTCTAAGCAAACATTTTAGTTGCTAACAATTTTGGTAATGATAATTGTGATTTGTAACTGATATCGTCGATGTTTATCTAGTAAGAAAAGACTTAACTGATAGGGGTATAGAGAAAAATGATAGCAGATGTCGAAAGAAGCAAATGTTTAATCTCAATTGGATCCGACTGAGAGAACACACATTGCATATGACTGACATCAATCACAGAACCGTGACTCCATTGTTACCAGTCAAAGCCATGCCGTTCGAGATAAAGAAGAAGATAATATCATCAAAAATTTGGAACTTTAAACTAGAGTTAAAAGACAACATAATAGTAAATGTTAAATTTGTTTGCTTCACAATCATATATCAGATAACCAATCAAGTATCATATAATACCTAATTTATAAGCTAACAAATTATGTACCCAAAACAATGTATCATATAAGAAGTTGTGTATCCAAACCATGTACCATCTATGAAACCATGTAACAACTACATGTTTTATTTACAAGTTATAATTATTTGTCTCATGTTAAAAGAATCAATAACATACATAATAGTAAATACTAATTCTTTGGTCATAATTCGTGTATCAGCTAACAAAATAAATATCAGATAATAACTAATTTATCGACTAACAAAATGTGTACCCAAAACAATGTATTCTCTAACAGATCATGTATCCAAAACATGTAATAGCTACATGTTTTGTTAACAAACTATAATTATTTGTCTGATGTTTAAAGAATCAATAACATACATACTAGTGAATAATATATCTTTAGTCATATATTTTGTAACAGCTAACAAACTATGTATCAAATAATAAATAAAACATATGCTAATAAAATATGTCTTCAACAATATATCAACTAACAAGTATAAATGACACAGTTTAACTAACAATTAGAGACAATTAATAAATAACAGCTAACAAACTATTTATCTCAAATTGCCATAGAAAACAAAAGATACACTAATAAACATAAATAATATTGGATAACAAGTAAAATAACTGCTAATGTAAATGTTATCTATATCAACAAACATCACGAAATTGCTAGCCATCACTCTAGATTCATCTTCTATCTTCAGCAACTTCCCAATCCTGGCAAGAGAGTTCATCAGTTAATCCTTCTCAGATCCAACACAACTTTTACCTACACCACCAAATATTTCAGATAACAAATCTTAGACCAGTTTCAAGTTTAGACAATCAAAGTGAAAAATAACATCAAACTTATAACAAAAATCACTATAAATTAAAATTCACTCATGACAAAAAGGACACGTTCAAGCAAAAAATAACAAGTCAAAAAAAGGAAAATTTACCAGAAGTTGAAGAATAGTCATGAAATTAAAATTCATTTTATTTTGCTTTTGATATTAAATTTTTGGATATGAAAATTTTAATTTTAGAACATTTATAAAGAAAAAGGAACAATTTTAATGATTGATAAAAAAGAGAAATTTTAGTGATTTATAAAGAAAATTGATTGTGAAATATAGAGAATGAATGGAAGAGAAGAATGGGAGTTTGGAGAAGAACGAGAGTTTGGAGAAGAATAAAACTTCAAGAAGAAAGATAAAGCTAGAGTAGAGGATAGGAGAGAAGATAAATAGTAAACTGACAAATTCTTAAATAAATAATTAAAAATTAAAAGATATCTCTTGAGAATTGCAGAGAGTCAGAGTGAGATCTGACGCACCTAGCTATAGGACTGCCATAAAACACAGACCTACCAACTCACATGTTTTGAACACATAGGGACAAATAAGTCACGAAAAAGATTGCAAGATTAAGAGGGCACAAGTCTAATTAACCTTGGTTTTGGGTGTAGGGGAACCAATTATCTCTTACAATAATACGTGTTTAACATATTCATTTAAATATTGCATGAGCATGTAATGATTGTTTTATATAGGCGTGAGGCAAAAACGCATATTACACAAACTATATATTATTTGTGCAATCACCGAATGATCATATCATCTCGTATATGCCTTATTTATATGTGTGTGATATTGATCTTTCCAAAAGAATCAATATTTATTATCACATAATTAATACACACATCTTTATCCAATAAAGACAAATATATGGTTTAGAAATCGATGTTCTTCTTAATGTGCAAACACGTCGATTTCAAATAATCAAATTTCTCTAGTTCTTAATCTATACTAAATTATAAATTAACAAGATCTGATTTCAATATTAAACAAGTAGGCTCTGATACCACTGTTGGATTTTCATACCGGTTTATAACAACTTATAAATCAATCTATGAATTCATATGCCTAGAAACTCATGTCAATGCTGAAATAAATCAGATCTTAGGATTTCAAATATACCTGGAAGTTTTGTAGCGGAAAAACAAACAAACCAAATCGAGATTTAAAGCACTCCAAACGTCGTGCCTCTATCGGTATCCACACGCACACAAACTGAATTGACACGGAATGCTAATACCGTTGAGAACATATCTCAAAATTTGACAAACACTTTTGTCTATGTTGGATTCTTTTAGTTACTTGGCTAAAAAGAAACACTTTTCTTCTTCACCAAATCACACACACCAAACGACCACTTCTTCTCTCGTTGACGTCTTGTGCGGCGAGCCATCATCTGCTTGCTTCATTAAGAAAACTTATATATATGTGGCACATGACCTAATTCAATTAGGTATATAATGGGCCATCCCATTATATTAATACTTCTTAATCATATTAAAATAATACATGTCCAAACAATATATATGTGTAACATATTATATATCATATATACTCACTCTGTTCCAAAGACTTGATGTTTTGGGTGTATGCACAAGAATTAAGGTACACACTCTTTTCTAAAAAGTGACATTAAAAATATAAATCAAAATTACTTCATCTAATCATTAAAAATAAGTATTAAATATCATTGGTCACACAATTTTCAATACAACAAAGATTAATATAAAAACATCAAACATCATGTATTCTGAAACATCAAAAACTCTCTAAAACATCATTTAATTTGAAACAGAGGGAGTACAATATATCAATGTAAAAGCTCAACATATTTATTATTCAGTTTGCTTAGGTGTGTGACCTTATAGGATCATATAATATTAGTAATGAATTCTTAATTCATAGATTATAAGCGGCTTCTAGCAAAACATTATAACCACCTAATATTATATGACTGTCGAACCTCGACGTTACGACTTTATTAAGAGTAAGTACAAATGATTTTAGGATATTTCCAACACAGACAATCAAGTGAATCAGTTTTGCTATGGACCATGTTTATAAATCTGAAAGCATCTATTACTATAAAGTATGGTGTATCCCTCCTGTTGCGACATCTAGGACGCCACATCATCAATTCGATCATTCTGGTCGCGACACGTGTCCATTAACTAAAACACATCGTTTCATTTAACTAACATTTATTGTTACGGGTTTTACAATGTGTTTGGGCTTTAGGATGAGACCACCCGGCCAGCCCGATAGAGTCGACCCTAATCTTCTCTTTACGCCGTCTAAAAAAAATATAGGGTTCATCTCCTCTTTTTGTTCGATTGCGACGTCTGATCTTCATCACTGAAACGCTTCCAGTTAATTCAATCAATCAGATGTAGTCTTGAATGTGAGGCGGTGTACTGCGAGTATAAAAGGTTAGCCTTCTTTCTCTGAAAACCATCTTCTGAATCAATCAAGCAGTAAGCTTACTTTCTCAGAAATGACTAACTCATCCATCTTCCTTTTCTGATTTGAAAACCAGGTGCTGCTCCCCACCGATTGAGATGCCGAATTTGATGACAAAGAGTGGAACTTGGATTGAGATTTATAAATTTTCTCAAATAATTGCAAAGAATCACTTTCAGGAAGCGACCACACTACTTTGTCTCCTCCAGGATATCCTCGCCAGTTCATCATAAGTTTCTTCTATGAACTTTCCAGATTTTTTAAGGTCGGTTGTGGATTATTTGAGAAGATTTTACTTTCTTGATTTTGAATTTGTTTTCTTAAAAGATTTGTGGATTTTGCTTATTTACATTTGTTTCAGTCGACCCTCATGTCTGCCACCGTCAATGGTTCACATGCTCGCGACTTTACGACACCGGTTCAAGACTGGTTCGAAAAATTCTTAAAATGCACTATACCAATGATTTGTCTGTTGATCAGATCAAACGATGAGAAGAGGAAACCATCAGTTGCTCCTCCTTCCGGGTTAGTAATATAATGAAGTTGACTAAAGAGATAGAAAAAGAAGCTGGAAATTGGTTCATAAAGTTTATAGAAAAAGCTTTGGAGAAGGGGATGAAGAAGTGTAAAGGCACGGGTGATGCAGATGTTAACAAGTTCCACTGTCTCTGATTTTCTAAGTTGTAAACTAGGTGAAAGCAGACCAGACTGCTGATAGCACGAGATATAGGTACATCCAAAAGCATCATAGGTCACTAGAAAGCTCAGAATCAAAATGAAGAATTTAAACATGATTCTTTTATATTGTTCTCACTTCTATTTCAAAGGCTTTTTTTTTTTTGAACAACTTCAAAGGCTTCTTAGTTACCACTTATTATCGATAATTTTATTCATGGAATCTATTGCTGTTAATTAAGCTTATAATAAAGTGGCTGTTCTCAAATGTCATAGATAAAAGATGGTCATATCAGTAAGAAAAAAAAAAAAAGACAAACAAAAAAATGTTTTACAAATTACACAGGCAGCTTCGTGTAAATGTAATGAAGGTCAATTTTATCATCATCATATGTTTTATCAAACTTAGTCGAGAAATAAGCATAAGTCCAGCTGTTAAGGGTGAGTTGTCTGATTTGGTTTACAGTCAAGTTGGTCCCTTGATGGCAGTAACAACAAGCTTACATGAGAGTTAAAAATCAATTCAAGAACCGTCGACATGCACTATAACTCTTGACTTGAGAGTTAAAAATTCTTAAAATGCACTATACCACTGACTTTTTCATTTTTAGTCATAAAACTTAGCTTTGAAAAATCAATTTAAAAATGATGAAACAACAATCAATGATTAATACATAATCAGAAAATTCTAAGAGAAATGAAAACTAACAAGATATAACAAATATAATAACAAAATTATTGAATTGTGCAAAATTATTGAAGTTGAATAACATAACATCAAACAATTTTAACCGTCAGAGATGAACATAATAAGAGAAATTGAAAATAACGATTTAAAAATAACATTTAGTAAATGTTTTAATATAAACATAAACTTTAATAAATATCTAATGTTTCATAGTTTTTGTAATTTTAAAAAACTGTGTGTCTTATTGGCATAGTTAAACTAAAAGAAACTCCGACAGGAATTAAATAATTATTTTAAAAATTTTACTACAATTCGATAAGTTGATAATTTCTAAAATAAACTTTAAAATACATAGCTAAGATTGTTGCAAAACAATTACGAACCTTAATTGTATTTTCAGTTAAAATTAAATTAGAATTTCAAATTTGTATTGTTAGTTTATTCATTCGCCCGCCCGTAGGGCGGGTTTACCCTAGTAAGTTAATAAAGAGCGTGTTTCAGTTTAAAAAAACTTTGTGTATTTTTTGACATGATAAGACACTTTTCACTGGAGGGACACTTTCCCTTCATTCATATCGTGTTTTTGAACCGAACTGCTCCTCGCTGGGTGAAGTGAAACAAAAAATTAGTTAGTGTTTTATTATTTTTAAATGATGTCTAGTTTGTGGGGACCAGACGAGAGAGTGTGTATACCTTATTTTTATTTCTAACGAAAGAGTATAATTTTTATTTTATACTAAAAGTAACTTTTTAAATTCCCCAACATATTATATGTGGCACTATTTTATATTCTACTATATAAATAAATATATAAACACATAAAAATCATTAACTTTTTTCTTCATATTTTGATATCCATATGTATATATGTATTTTAATATTTTAAAAAAAATCAAATTTAATTTTTATTCAGTGTATTTTTGATATTTGTGGACATAGTTTTATGGTATAATTTTGATGGAAACATTTGAAATAGTCATGGACATGTGTTTTGTGGATAGAATTTTGATATTTTGTCAGTTTTGTGGATATATTTTTGATCGAAACATTTGAAATAGTCGTGGACATGTGTTTTGTGAATAGCGTTTTGGTATTTTGTAGATACATTTTTGTGGACAAATTCAAATTTTAGTGTACAAATTTTTATAGACAAGATTTTGTGGGCAAAAATCTCAATTTTACAAATTTGATGTGGACATATAAGCGAGAAGTGTGTGCTTATAACCTTCAATCAACACTGTTTTTATTTTTATCAAATCCTGATTTTATAAATAAAAATTTACATTCCATTTATGAAGAATATGTTCAAGTACAACAGAGTTGATAAACTGGCTAGAGAAGCTAAAATCTAAGAAGAAGAAACCCTCTTGCTGCGTTTTGCATGGAATTGGTTCTTCAGAAGTCTTGGATTTTTTTTCTTTCTTCTTTAGCTTTAATTTCGTCATGGTTCATATGTAGATATTAAAAGAGTTCTCTGAGAATTATCACGAAACGGAAAAAGATCGGTCGAAACCTGGAGAGAGAATCACAGAAATACCACAAACATCAACAAATCTAGGTTGAAGGAAAAGTAAAAGAGATGTGAAGATAAGATTGAAAATTTAAGAAAAAGGAAAGTCGTTCTGAGTTTTGAAATCAAGAATTGAGAGAGAACATGTAACTTTTTAATAAAAAAGAAAGAAATTAGACTAGTTTTAGTTAAGATGAGATAATTGGTCTAGTTTGAAGGCATGAAACACAATATATACTTATAAAATGCTGACACATGTGCAATTCATAAGTCATAGACACCTGTGCAATTCATAAGTCATAAAATGCCGTAGGAAGTAAAAAAATCGTTGATAAATCTGAAAGCAGAAGCATGCTTGAAAAGATGATTTTGCAAAAACCCGAAATAAGACCAAAAGTTGGATCATAGCTTATTGTCACAACTAAATTCCTAATTAGATAAAATGGAGACTAATAAATTCAAGCAACGAACGGTGGAGCCTGGCCGTTAGATCCACCGACTTCTTCTCCTTGAGCCATCTCACCGGCTGCTTGTCCTTGAGCCACCACATCCGCCACATCGATTTTTTCAGCAACACCGTTATTATCCCAGAGCATCTTTACCTTTTCACTCTTCTCTTCCTCTTGTTTTGGAGACATTAATGAAGCGATACTAATATTCGCACTCTTCTTCTTCGCTTCTGCTGCTTCCAACTCTTTCGCCTTTGCCTCAGCCTTCAATCTCTCTTTCTCATCCATAAGTTTCTGCAGATCATCCTCTCTTCCTTCTTTTCTCAGCTCTTCTTTCACAAACTCTTGTATGTCCTCACTCACTCTAACCTTTTCATCGTCCAGCATCCCATCCACGATCTTAAGCACATCGTCGAGTCTCCCAGCTTCACTTAACGCCTTCATGATGAACTTGTAAGCCTCGTCGTCCATACTGAGCTTGGTCACCATCATATCAAAGAAGGATTTCGCATCGTCCAGTTTCCCGGCTTTAACTAACTGATCTTGCAGCCGGTTATACACCGCCAAGTTTGGTCTTAGACTCGACTCAACCATCGTTTTGTAATACGCAGCTCCTTCGTCTATCTTACCTTCCTTGAAACAGGTATCCATCAACAAACCGTAAGTGTACTCATCAGGCTTCACCTTTTTCTCATCCATCTCACTGTAAAGCTTCTCAGCCTCAGCCAACAAACCGCTCTCACACAACTGATTCATCAGATTGTTGAAAGATAACGTGTCAGGACTACATCTAAACTCACCCATTTGCCTGAAAACCTCCACAGCTTCCCCAAACTTTCCCTCTGCACAATACCCATTAACCATCACATTAAAACTCCCCAAATTCAAAGCCAACCGCTTCGGCGGACTATGCTCCTTCTTCATCTCATCAAACAACTTCAACGCCTCATCTAACTTCCCGTTCTCACTCAAAGCCTCAAGCACATAATTATAAGCCATAGCACTCATCCTCACCTTCGACTCCTCTCCAACAGCTTCCTCATAACACTCCATAGCTTCTTTCTCCATCTCCTTCAAGAAATACCCCTTCATCAGCTGCCCATAAACCACACCATCCTCAACAAACCCACCAAGCTTCTCCTTCAACTCATCATAAAGCTTAAAAACACCATCAGCATCACACTTCCTCACACACCCAACCATCAGATAGCTATAAACAACAGGGTCGGAAACAAAACCCTTAACACACATATCCTCCTTAACCTCCACAGCCTTGTCAAGACCATCATTATCAACCAAGCCCTTAACAAGAATCCTAAACGTAGCGATGGAAGGATTCAACGGAGCATTATCTACAAACAGCTTGTACTGTTCCAAAGCAACCTCAGGCTTCCTAACATCAAGATAAGCCTGGAAAATCAAGTTGTACGTGACGATATTCGCCGCGATGCCGGCCTGGTTGATGAAGGCGTGGAGCTGCAGAAGCGCTCCGTACTTCCCCTGCCGGAGCTGCGCGGCCAAGACGGCGTTGACGGTGAAGATCGTCGGGCGGCAGTTCGAGTACACGGAGTGGCGCGTGTAGAGAGCGGCTTCCTCCAGATCGTTCTCTCGGATCAGTTTGAGGATGTGGTTGTGGAGATCGAGGCGTTTCCCGGTGAGGGAAGAGACGGATTCCGGTAGCTTCGGGATGTTAGGGTTCTGGATTGGTCTAGAGATTTGAGGCTGCTGCTGTTGCTGTTGATGAGATCTGTTGTTGAAGGAGTTGAGAGGCGGCTCCATGCGGAGACGGCGCTTGCGTTTGCGACGCTCGGCGGCGGCTTCTTCCTGCGTCGCGAAAGACATGTAACGGACGGCGGAGAACGGCGGCGGGAGGCGAGGGCGGTAGGCTCTCGCGAGTGTTTGGAGGTGGGTGAGGAAGGCGGCTTTAGCGATCGACATGGTTGGGAAATGATGTTTCTGGAGATTTCTCAGTGAGAGAGGTAAAGGGTAAAGAGGATATTGTTAGGGTTTTAGGGGAGTGTGGGTTTGGAGATTATGCATTTGTGGCCTTTGTTTGGTAACTCGGATAAGTATGTTTCGCCGTGGGAATAGAGAAAAGACGGTAAGGAAGGCTTCTAGCCATTTAAATCTGGGCTTTTATGTGGGCCTAGATCTTGATTTCTTAGAAGGATCCATTGTATATTTTCAGTGATTTTCATATTAACGGAATATTTTTGGAAACGGGTTCACTCGAAATCGCATGATCCACTGTTGAATGTCCGGAATTCTGCGGGTTTGGATGTTTTATAACAATATATTTATTATAGTTTGTCAAATTAAGATAATTTTTCATCATCAAAATTGTATATGTGTTTACTGTTAAATATTTTTAAAGAATAATTATTTTTGAAAAAGATGATTATGATTATTTTAAATATATGTCGATATTTTGTATTTAATTTTTTTACTAAAATTAATTATATATAATATTCATAATTCAGTTTTTAATAAAAATGAGTTTTGAAGGTATGTAGTATTGAGACATTTGATTTTTAAATAATTTGTAGCTAAAGTCATATGCCTTTATTAAGATTAAAAGATAAAACAATATGATTGTTACACATTCTCTACATATTCATATCCAACTACATAGGAATATAAAAATACTATATCAATTCAATAAATTACTTTTGAAATATATTATATAGTTTATAAATAATTGAGTAATAAAATGATTTTATGAGCATTACATATATTTTATCTAAATCACATATTTAATTACCATAAATTATTTTATGCAATATATATATATATATATATATATATATATATATATATATATATATATATATCGTTCGGATACTGATAAAAATTGGTTTTAGAAGTGATTTTCTTACTAAAAATAGAAAATCTATTAACAAATCAAATTATAATAGTTTTTCTAAAACTCAAAGACACCTAAGCAATAATTAATTAAGTGAGTTCTCATTTAATATAAAATAAATTTTCAAAATACATTTTATAAATTAATATATAAGCTTCTATAAATTACTTATAACCTCTTATAATAATTAAAAACATCTGACAAGCCAATTTAAATAATTTTATAAATGTATTTATAAAGCATGCATGAAATTTATTAGACATTAATAGTTATTATGATACTTTATATACAAATATAAGGATTTTATACGAATATAAAATCATTATTTCAATTCAAATAGACATTTTTATTATTTTATGTAATTTATAAATATATAAAAAGTTGATCACATTATTACTCTTTCATAGTTTCAACAGTTAGTTACCATAATATTTATTTCTAATATTACGTAGATTATTTGGAAAGTGGTAAATGAATTATCATTTCCTTTTAGATATAATTATAATAAATAAAATTAAAAAATCATCGGTCAATCAAATTATAACAATTTAAAGAATTCATTTATGATCGACACGTAATAAAAATCACTTATGTAAGTTCTTAATCAATATATAGTAGGATTTATATATTTTTATAAATAATTTATAATATTTATATAAATAATTATAAAGTTATGATAAACTTATTATGTAAACAATGATAAATAATTTAAAAATAATATTAATAAACATATTTGGATTTTTTAATATTTAAAATAGTTATTATATAATTATATTCGAATACAATTCATCAAGTAGAGTATAAAACTACTATAGTTATCTTATATAAAAATTCGTTCATTATATTTTATAGTCTATAATATTAAAATTAATAAATAAAACATTATTAATCTTTCTAAAATTTCTAGAATTAGTTGCCATAAATTGTTATTTGTAATATTCTTTAGATTATATGGCAATTGATGTTAAATGATTTTAGAATTACCTTAAATTTTTAGATCTAATTTAAATAAATAAAATTAAAAACAATCGACCAATCAAATTATAACAATTTCTTGAAACTTCACCTATGAACGACACGTTACCAGAAAATCAATAAAGTTACTTTTAATTTAATATATAGGGGGATTGATGACGTGTCACTTATACATCCACTTTGACAAAAAAATTTACAATTTCATTGGTTGAAATATTTTTCCATTTATTTTAAAACAATACCAAACATTAATAACTTACCTTATTTTTAACATGAATTACTTGCAAACTAATATCATATTTATTACATTGTTTAAATGTAGTTTACTTTAATGATTCTAATTATTTAATTGTTGATATTAATAATTTCACTTATCTTGAATACAGATTACTTGATATCATATTTATTGTAAACCACTTTATGAAATATAATTTGATATCTTTCTAAAAATTGACATTACATTCACTTTTGTAGAAATTATAACAAAAAAATCATGAAATATAATCAAAATGGTTTTCGTTGATAAATAAGTATGTAATGATATTACTATTTTTTTGCAAATAAGAATCATCTTTTATTTTTATTGTACTTACAAAGAACTAATATCATCCTATTTATTAATTGAGAAGTTAATTAAGTGGATTTTGTTTGTATGTCATTCATATGTGAAATTTAGAATTAATTATCTTACTTTGATTGGCTGTTGGCATTTGAATTTGAATTTATTCAAAAATAAATTTTTAAAAGGAAACTAATCTTAAAATAATCTAATATAATATATATTACCAAACAAACAATTAAACATCTTCAATGTAGATGAATTAACATATTTTTTTATGGAAACAATTAAATATCATAAATTGCCATATAGAAATTTAAAATTATACATAAAGATATGTATGATACTATAGAAATAATTACAGAAATGATTTTAAACATATTTATATTAACTATTTTATTAATAGTGAGTACAATAAATCATAGATGGCAGAAAAACTAATTAACTTAAACCTAATAATATTTTTTATACTCACTCAATATATATAATTTCTAAAAATGGGTCCAATGAATGTAAAACATTCAAATATATAATTTTAAAAAATTCCTGTCATTTTAATGACAAATGTTGATGGTTAGTTGGTTTTAATAGGGTCTCTTTAAGCCCGGTGATACGCTCAGAGGAGCCAAATAAAATAAAATTTTATGAAAGTGTTAAGTTGGAATTGTAGAGGTGCTGGGAGCAAATGGACGATAAGTTATCTTCGAGAGATATGGTAATTTCATAGACCAGATTTTCTTTTTCTCTCGGAAACAAAACAAGATTTGGATTTTATGCAGGGGTTTCAATCTCATTTTGGGTATGACAATTTGGTTACGGTAGACCCTATTGGAAGAAGTGGTGGTTTAGCTCTTTATTACAACAATGAATACCAAATCAAAATTCTGTACACAAGCAATCAAATGATTGATGTGCAAGCAGCAATCATGGGAAAAAGAGTCTTTATGACTTTCGTATATGGAGAGCCGGTACAGAAACTGAAAGAGCAAGTATGGGAGAGATTGACTAGATATGGCTTGGCAAGGTCGGATCCGTGGTTTATTATAGGTGATTTAAATGAAATTACGGGTAATCATGAAAAGGATGGAGGGAATCTACGAAGTGCAGAATATTTCCTCCCATTTAATAACATGATTAGGAATACGGGGTTATTGGAGTTTCCAGCCAGAGGGAATAAACTATCTTGGCAAGGGAGAAGGAATAAAAAGATGGTTAGGTGTCGGTTAGATCGAGCACTAGCGAATGAGGATTGGCATACTTTGTTTCCGTGTTCCTATACAGAATATTTACGAATGGTGGGATCTGACTACAGGCCAGTGGTGGCATTCTTGGAAAATAAAATTAAAAAGAAAAGGGGTCAATTTAGGTTTGATAAAAGATGGATTGGCCAGGAAGGATTACTAGATACAATAGAGAGAGGCTGGCGAGAAAGGACAGGGGGAGATCCGGACAGGACGGGTGATTTGGTATCCAAAATAACAAATTGCCGGCATGAAATCTCCACATGGCGAAAGAATAACCCATCTTATGGAAAGGAGAAGATCGGAGAACTTCAAAAGGCATTAGAGGAGGTTCAAATGGATGATAACAGGACACAAGAGGATATTATAGAGGTTTCACGGAAATTACAAGAAGCTTATAAGGATGAGGAGGAATATTGGCACCAAAAGAGTCGTAATATGTGGAACACAGCAGGGGATCGAAGTACTGCATTCTATCATGCCCTTACAAAACAACGTCGCACTCGTAATAGGATTGTGGGTCTATATGATAATAATGGAAATTGGATAATAGAGGAACAAGGGGTGGAGAAGGTGGCTGTAGACTACTTTGTAAATTTATTTGAAACCAGTTCTCCAGTTGAGTTTGATGATTTCTTAGAGGACATAGCACCTTCAATTACGCCACAGATGAATGCCCGCTTGATTCGTTTGGCAACGGAGGAGGAAGTCAGGCAAGCTCTATTTATGATGCACCCGGAAAAGGCTCCTGGGCCAGATGGAATGACGGCCCTTTTCTTCCAACACTCTTGGCATATTATTAAAACGGATATATTGGATATGGTAAATAATTTCTTGACCACAGGGGAATTGGATGAAAGGTTAAATATCACGAATATATGCTTGATCCCTAAAAAGGAGAGACCGACAAAGATGATGGAGCTTAGACCAATTAGTCTTTGTAATGTTGGATACAAGATTATATCAAAGGTTTTATGTCAGAGATTGAAGGCGTGCCTTCCGGCATTGATATCGGAGACACAATCGGCTTTTGTGCCCGGACGGTTGATTTCAGATAATATTCTTATTGCTCAGGAAATATTTCATGGTTTGAGGACAAATAAATCATGTCAGGGTAAGTTTATGGCGATCAAAACGGATATGAGCAAAGCGTATGATAGAGTGGAATGGAAATTTATTCAAGTGCTCCTTTCTAAGATGGGTTTTGATTCTCATTGGGTTCACTTAATGATGGGATGCATTTCTTCAGTACAATATAGAGTACTTTTAAATGGACAACCAAAAGGCCATATTATTCCACAGCGGGGACTTAGGCAAGGGGATCCTCTATCTCCATATTTGTTTATTATGTGCACAGAAGCTTTGGTGGCAAATATTAAGAAGGCAGAAAGAGGAAAGTTATTGACGGGTATAAAGGTTGCGAGGGCTTGTCCACCGATCTCTCATTTGCTCTTTGCAGATGATAGTCTTTTCTTTTGTAAAGCACAAAAGGAAGAGTGTCAGACAATTCTTCGGATTTTGAAAGAATATGAAGTGGTATCAGGACAACAGATAAATTTTGAAAAATCATCAATTCAGTTTGGACATAAGATTGATGAATCTATCAAACAGGAGCTTCGGGATGTCCTAGGGATTCAAAATCAAGGTGGTATGGGATCATATTTAGGAATTCCAGAAAATCTGGGTGGCCCAAAAACACAGGTGTTTGGTTTTGTTCAGGAACGGTTAAATAACAGGATAAATGGATGGACTTTTAAATTCTTCACCAAGGGGGGAAAGGAGGTTATTATAAAATCCGTGGCGACGGCCTTACCAAACCACGTGATGTCCTGTTTTCGTATTCCGAAAACAGTTATAAAGAAGCTGACAAGTGCAGTTGCTCGGTTTTGGTGGAGTCCTTCGGGTAATACGAAGGGATTGCACTGGCAATCATGGGACAAAGTGTGTAGTCCAAAAGAGGAGGGTGGTCTGGGTTTTAAGGACCTAACGGATTTTAACACGGCTATGTTGGGGAAACAATTATGGAGGTTAATAGAGAAACCAAATTCTTTATTCTCTCGCATTTTCAAGGGACGGTATTTTAGGAATGCATCGCCCCTGGAACCAATTAGATCGTACTCGGCGTCTTATGGATGGCGTAGTATTGTCTCTGCTAGATCTCTGGTTAGCAAAGGACTAATCAAAAGGGTGGGAACAGGATCTTCCATTTCGGTATGGAACGATCCGTGGCTTCCATCCACTCGCCCGAGACCAGCAAATAAAAATAATCATACTCTTTTTCAGATCTCACGGTGGATGCTCTTATTGATGCAACATCGAGAACCTGGAATCTTCAGGCTATACAAACACTTGTGGATCCACTTGATGCAAAAATTATTGAGAGCTTGCCACTGAGCAGATCAAGGTTGGATGATAGGGATGGTTGGCATTTTACTATCAATGGAAAGTATACGGTTAAATCTGGTTATCAGGTAGAGCGTGTTTACCCGGACAGAGATCGAACGCTACCAGTGTATGGTCCCTCGATCTACTCTTTAAAGGCAGTTTGCTGGAAAATAAAAAGTCCACCAAAGATGAAACACTTTCTATGGCAATTAGTTTCAGGATGTATAGCGGTTAAAAAGAATTTAAAGGCAAGTGGGATGAAGGGAGATATTCTCTGTGACATGTGACAGGTGTGGGGCACCCGAAGAATCGATCAATCATGTGTTCTTTGAGTGTCCACCGGCAGTTCAGATATGGGCGCTATCGAAAATTCCAACTAACCCGGCAATATTCCCGACTCATGCACTCTTTACAAATATGGACCATTTATTTTGGAGAGTTCAACCGGCAATGGAAGATCATCATTTTGTGTGGATTCTTTGGTACATATGGAAAGCACGAAATAATAAAGTGTTTAGTAATTTGGATATTGATCCAATAGACACGCTTAAATTGGCGGAAATGGAGGCTTCTTTATGGGCTGAGGCACAAGTTATTCCGTCTCAGGATGAGGATCAGCACAGGTCACGATCACAGGCGATAATCTCACCTATACCGGGTAGATGGTGTTTTACGGATGGTTCATGGAAAGAACATGATAATTTCTCGGGTCAAGGATGGTATAGTACCTTGGAAGGGATTTGATGGACTTATGGGAGCGAGGAATACAAGAGCGGCTAGTTCGCCATTACAATCAGAAATGGAGGCTCTTATTTGGGCGATGGAATGTATGAGGAATTTAAGACAGTTCTCAGTTACTTTTGCAACGGATTGTTCTCAGTTGGTGAAGATGGTTTCGGAACCAGAGAGTGGTCAGCCTTTACAAGTTACTTATAAGATATTATCCACTTGAAGAGAAGTTTCACTAGTTCAGAGCTCGTGCATATACCACGAACACAAAATAAAAAGGCGGACAGCTTAGCACGTAGTGCAAGGAAGCAATCGTCTTTTGTCGTTCACATGGATACGGAGCTCCCAGTTTGGTTTACAGAGTCTATATGAGTCTGTATCTTGTTGACAAAAAAAAAAGATTAAAGTATTTACTCATGCCATCTTTGAATGTCCACCAGCTTTACAAGCTTGGTTTTTTTCAACGACATGATCAATCCCTAACATCTTCCCGCTTCCGAGTATCTATGGCAGCAGAGATTATCTTTTATGGAGAAATAATAACATCATTGAACCAAAACTAGACATGGATTCTTATCCCTGGATAATTTAGTATATTTGGAAGGCTCAGAATGATAAACCTTTTAGGGGGATAAACATAAATCCTTGTAAGTTAGGCCGTTATGTAGAGAGTGAGTGTCAAGCCTGATTCAATGTAAATGAGATGGTAGCACCAATTCCACAAGAACATAGTAGTGAGGAACCCCAAGTCTTAAGCTCGGGTAAAGTCTATTTATGTGGATGGGTCATGGATTTCCACATCTTCGTTCAGCGTTGCGGCTGGATTTGGATGGACATCTTGGAGAAGATTCAATTTATTGGGACGTGAAACTATAGACGGTGAAAGACTGCATTGCATTCAGAAGTGGAAGTATTTTGATGGACGATAGAGAGTATGCTTCAACATTCGACATAACAAAACTTCGGAACGGACTGTAAGGATCTAATCTCTATGACAAAGGAATCTCAGATTTGGCCAAGTTTAGCAACAAAACTAGCTAGAGACGATAAAGACTGCTGATATGTTTTCTGAAAATCTAGATTTCTCACATCCCTAGGGTGCAAAATGAAATTTCAGACTCTTTAGCTAGGATTCTGAAATCTTTTCATAGAGAATTGGATTATATTGGTTGTTTTATTTTGGTATGGTTATCCAAACCACTTAAAATTTTAGAAATTTAATAGTCATTCGTTGTCATATATATTTATTTTTGTTTAGTGGAGTTTTTGTATTTATTTTAATTAAGCCTCTTGAGTTGCTATGTTATAATTTACTTTTGCAAAATATTCAACTTTGTTATCATATTTGTTTCTAAAATTCTAGTTTGATTTTATTTAGTGTAGTTAGTTTCTTATTGTTTGTATGGTTATTTTAATTAAAATTTCTTATTTTTTTGCTAGTTTGATTATTTTAAAAAACATACAAATCACTTTTAAAATCTATAAACTAATAAACTTACAAATTTGAAAAAAAAATTAAGACCAGTTTAAAATTTTATTATTTAAATTATAACTTTAATTGAAAATTACACATAAACATAAATTCAGTTAAAGCTAATTAATGTTTTAGAAAACCTCCTTGTACAACTTATTTGGTTTTCTTTTGTAACACAGTAAAAAGAATTATGTGTCACATTCTAAACTGTAGTTTTGTTTTTGACGGAGTAACAAACTTTATAAGTATTAAAACCTACGACTTTATTACATGTTGTTTCTTGCATAGTTATTTGAAGTCATCTTCCATTATATAATAAATTTTTGATATTCACTTTGATCTTAAATCTATTAATATCAAAAAACATAATAGATATTATTCCTTTTTGATATTTTAATTTATATTTGAATTTGATTTCTTATTATTTATTATTGTTTCCAATCCAATATATAAAACAAATATTTATAAATTTAAAAATGATAAATTTTTATATATGAATTGATTTCATAAAAAGAAGATCACCAAATAAGCTTGACATTTAAATATATAATTTTCCTTTAAAACATTATTGCAAATATCATAATAGATATTAAAAAAATATTGAAGTATTTATCAATATTTAATAAAAATAAAATAAATAAATTAACACAAACTAATATCCTTGATAAACTAAAACTATTATACATATTTACAATAATAAAGATTTTCTTAGTTCTTTTTTAGGTAACCGAAATAAATGCAATGAATAAAACTAACCCGATTATATTCTAAATATAACCAAAAATAATTGTGATTCAATTTGGATGAATAGATGTAAATAAATACTATATCCGCAATGTAATTCACTGAACCAATACAATTTTTATACTCAAAATTAAGATCTAATTTTAGCAACATTATTACCTATAATATTATTTCTAATTATTTTTGTACATATGAGTGACTCAAAATATATAAATAAAATAAATTATTAACCAATTATTATAATTAAGATTTCGTAGAGTTTATATATATATATATATATATATATACTTATTTTTTGGGTCAAATATATATATACTTATATATGTGTGTGTGTTTATGAGTTTTCAAAAAAAAAAAGTATTATGTTCATTTTATATAACTTTTAATCATTAACATTTTAGTTGTTTCTATTTCTATATACTTTTCAAAAAAAAAAATATCAAATCATGCATAATTTTACTGAAATATATTTTCAAGCATAAGAAAATCAATCAAGACAAATATAACTAACAAAATTAATCAAGACTCTAACATGTTTAGAACCAGAAAATATGGTTTAACATGGAGAAGTATATGCAACTCAATATACTCAAATAATAGCCAAACAGAACAAATACTTTATTCACAGAATCACATATCTAATTAAAATAATAAAATAATATTTTATATATAACTATAATTTACAAAATTAATTGATTATTATGAAAAACTGGTGGACATTCAAAGAATATATATTATTGATTCTTCGTCTGCTCCACAATTTTCACAATGTAAATCACATTTTATTTTTCTTGATTGGAGATTGTTCCTCACCAATAAACATCTTGGAATATTTTGCTAAAGAAATGTCTTAAACATTTTATTTTTCATGAATATGCTCAAATGGTCTTGGTATCTGGTCCTAAAAGTGGTGGTTGTCTAACTCTTTTCAGATAGAGATGTTCGAATTCATAGCCAGATTTGACTAAATGTTTTGCCAGACAGTGTAAAATATCATACTCTTCTGTCCATCGTAGGACACTGATTTAACGAGATGCTTTCAATAAAGGTTGCTTCTTTCTTAGTTTCAAAAAAAAAAAAAAAGGTTGCTTCTTTCTGATTCTATTAGAGATCTTAAAACCTGTGAATTCTACTTATGAAGTGTAGGGTTGATGAATTTGTCCACCATTAGTGCAGGATCAAAAGGAGTTGATTTACTATTTGATGGTCTCAGACGATTGGCTAAGATCCAAAGATCATTTCATAATAAGATAAACGATCATGTACATTCCGTAAGAGTTGCTTTTCCTGCTTTGTGTATGTGATTTTTAAAAACAAATAACAAAAAAAAATATATGGCAAAAACAATTAATGTTACCGTATTTTTCCTAAAATCTTCTTATTTTTTTGGATATAATCGTTATTTTCGGTGTGTCATCAGTTTGATTGTGATCCATAGTCAACCCTACAATATGGTGATAAAGACAATGAAATTGAATTCTAATAAAAAAAACTGTAAAAATAAACATTTAATCACTTGACTAAGGAAATTTCAACACAATCGCTATTTACAAGCAGTTGTATATACTAGATTCTTTCTCCGCGCTACGCGCGGAAAAGTGTGTTGATAGTTTATTTCTCGATCATATGTTTCAACATTTGTGTTTGGACTGATGGTGTTGTTTTCGTCTAAGCAATGAGGAAGAAGATGAGTTATTTAAGGGTGTTCATCAGCCTGGTAAAAACAACCAATTAAAACCAATTTGTGATTAGTGGAGAGCCAGATTATACTTTGAACTTTGGTTTTACTAAATTTGTGATTTTTAGTGTAAGAATACATTTCCATTTTTGATTTTATAAATACATAGTTATCTTTTGATAAATAATTAATTCATATACATACTATTCAAATAAGTAGAAATAAAACAATGTTTTATTTTTATATTGAAAATGTGATACATTGTTATTTTATAACAATATTAAGTTAAGTTATAGTAATAAAAATTATTTTATGTATATTAATTTTATGAAGCATTTGAAAACAAAAGATTGTAAATTGAAAAATGATATTATACAGAAATAAATAATGAATAGAATTTTGAGACCATATTTTTATTTTTAATAATCATTTTTGGTTTTTTTTAAGTGACAGCAATCTTCATTATTCTCTATTTTCAGAAAATACAAAATTAGCAAAAATAATTTAGAAAATAGTAATTATATATATTGTTATTATTTTATTTATTAAAATAAAATCTGAAGTTTATATATTACTATATTTCATTCAAGAAGTTTCAAGTTTTAAAAAACATTTACACTAATTAAATTGATCATGATAATAAATTAGTCTAACTCCAAGACAATTACAATTCAGTTAAAATATATATAATACAATTTGATAAAATAATGAAATGTCAATTTTAAAGTAACAATTTTATAAAATATTGTGTTTCAAAAATACTGATGGTTTGTTTGCTCAGTTTAGCAAGACTGCAAAGAGAGGAAATGGTTCTAGAATGCTCAATGTTATGTCAAACTACAGTATGCAGTGCACCAAGTTCTACTTGCGGATTTGTCATTGTTTTATGCTCCTAGCTTGAAACGAACTCTGATTAAAATCATTGTTGCAGATGAGGAGGTTGCAACAGCAATAGGATGCGAAGTAGGCCGGTTAGAGAAAGAGTTTCAAGAGCATGTTTCTGAAATCCGGCACGTTGACATCGTGTCTTTGATTTGTTTGGCTACATGTTTGGAATAATAAAAATTTTAGATGAAATGCAAACAGGAGCCAGATCTCAGGACCTTGATATCTAAAAAAAATATTCCTTTTGCGGAAAACTTGTGATTTAATTAAAAATTACTCTGAATACTATGATGTGGTTGTGAATGTTGCCAGAAAACCAGATGTCGGTGTTGGGCTGATTTTTTTTCTCTCTGTTTGTTCTTAGTTTCTCTCTAAGCTTATGAAACTATGGTTTTTAGTGTTAACAAATGTGGTAAAAAAAAAGAGATTGTTAAAGCTACGCACCTAGTCTTATAAATAACAGGAGAAGACTAATAAAATGTACAACTCAGAAAGGTTTAGCACGACTGTTTTTCTTTGGTCAACTTAAAACAATGCTAAAGGTTTTAGATTCGTTTAATTAGAACACAATTGAATAGTCTGCAAAATCTGTAATAATCAGAACACAATCTGAAACTTCTCCTTCAACATCAAGCAGAGGCGTTCCCCATACAAATTCCAATTTACGTCAACTTCTATTTTAAGGAATGAGAGTATGTCTAGGGAGAAGAACCAACTGTGACAGTAGAGGGAGATAAGCAAAGTATTCTAAAATTACAGGCGTTCCAGAATCAGCAGATTGGTACTTGGCACCTCAAAAAGAGAGAACAAATTTACATTTAAAAATTGAGACCTATTTAAACATTATTATTGCTAAAAAAAGATCTGTAAATTCACTTAACCTTCCTCTCTTACTCCTTTCGAGAGTGTCGACATTAGGAAAACTTGGGATGATGCACCTCCCACCCTGCATATAGTATGTATGGTAGCATCACAATGCGGAGAATCTCTGTTACTAGAGTATTCTGTTCTTAACTGCTGACAAACTCTGTTATTTCAGGGAGGTTGGTGTCGAAAAAGAACCTAGTCCCTAGTGTGGAGTTTAAGTACAGGTTCACTGGTTTAAGAGAAAAAAAAAACAAATTGTGAGATAAATCAACATGTAAGGAGATTCTTGGTGTAAAACGTGTATGAGATCAGCTTGGCATGAAGCAGAAAGTAGATGGTGCTTACCTCCAAATAGTTTTGGATTAACCATGGCACCAACATCACAGACTGTGTTTATCCCCTGCTTTCAAGAGACCCCTCAAGATTGACGCAGCCTCGTCCCACAAAAATAAGTAGACAGTTACATCTCTGTTGGGGGAATAATAAGTAAACAGTTGCAACTCATCAGAAAAATAAAACACAACAATGAACTAAGCAGCTATCAAGCAGTAGACTCGACACATATAACAGGGGAAGACTAACCTAAACAACAAAGTATAAAACGTTACCAAGATGCTTCACAACTGCATAATTAAAAGTTTGAAAAAAGTAAAAGATTTCAGCAACCTGGTGTGCATATACCTTCATCAACACCAATCAAGAAAACATCAGCTATGTTTAGGGATCTATTGTGGTGACAGTAACAGTCATAAGAACTTACTGACTGTATGCTTCAATATGTCTGCTGCAGTCAATATTTGGTTGACAGTCTGAAACCAAAGCAGGGACCTGTTAAAACCAATGAACCAGTCTTAAAGCTAGACCTATCTTTCATACATTTAGCACAAATAGAAATGAGACAACGTTATCTTATGTATGCTGGAATGCATATGGTTTCCTTCTAAGTAAAAGACACAGTCTTTGATGTCAGGATGCAGAGTGTTATCCATCTGTAAAGACGGTCCGCTAACAGACAGTATGCCATGGTTCCCACCCTCAAATGGGAGGATCCAGCTCTCATGCTTCTCGTGAAGATCCTGGAGGTACTTCGGCAAGATGCCTTCGTTTATCAAAATCGAAAAAATATCAAAACTGAGAAATGATATATGTATTGCAAAACGTACTCTATAGAGCCATCTTCTCTGGTGATTCGTTTTCTCTTCTTGAGCTTCTTCGGGAGCTAAGATTGTACCACACTCACATCCCCGAGATTACCAAAGTTTGTCTCCATGTTAAGCCAATCCTCCAATAGTGAAGCTCTTTCTTCTTTCAACTCTGCTGCAGAGTCTTTGTAGTAGCTGTTGACTCTCTCGAAAATCTCTGAGTAGAGCCAAGTAAAAGAAAGAGGAAAACAATTAAAACATGTCAAAAGGAATCATTAAAACTCATATAGAAACATGTAGTTTAAAAGTTACCCCTCTGGCATGTCTGATGCACTCTTTCTTGCGTTCAATAGCATCTGTTTCTTCTTATTCTTCCTCTTCTTAGTCTTCTTCTTGTTCTGCAGCAGAAGCTTCAAATTTTGCAAAACTAACCCACACCTTCTAGTGCTTTGTGCGGTCCAAGAGTCTCTCATATAAACCCGTGTCCTATGTATGTCTGCCACACAAAAATATAGAGTTTCTTCCAATGATCCAATCGATTCAAAAGTCTGAGGAATATTTTACTTCTGTGAATGTATTGGACTGAATATTCTACCTTCCATAACAGTTCAGGAATGTCCAGAGCTGGCTGAGATATACCAAGCTCAAGGATGGCTCTGCAACTCTTATTCACGAATCAATGTTTTCCCAGTTCACAAAAGCTCTACAAAAAAAAATGAAGACAAACTGGTCAGTTCATAGGAAACCAAATGCATAAGCAAAATTAGAAACCAAAGTAAGTTTAATGGATATCGAAGTTTTTATAAAAAATAAGATCCATGAAAAGAAAAACGATTCAACTGACAATATATCAGATTAGTTTACTGGATAAAGCAATTAGTAGCAACAGATCAGATCAGAACCTTGAATCATTGTCGACTCTGATAGGTCAAAAACAAAGAATTTAACTTTCTGGTTTGAATTGAAAAAGGCAGTGAAAGCAAGAAGAAAGATTTATATGACATTTTTCTCAAAAAAAAAGAGAGTTATATGTCACCTCAATTATGAATTACCTGAGGAGCATGTTGACACCCATGAAACACTTAGGCCATGAGTTCGCCGCCTTTCTTATGTGTTGAGAACCAAGACCTTACGGTATCTCAGACACATCACACAACACAACACCACGGATCTGCCGGTTCTCTCTTGTTGTAACATCAGAGCATCCATTTTCACCAGATTTCCAAGCATTGAGTATGTTCACTTGTTGTAAAACCATTGGGTAACTCATACCTCGTCATAAACAAACGATCTGCAGAAAAAGAACAAAGAAACAATAAGAAATCTTAAAATAATCTACAGATTAAAGAAAATCAAACAAACACTGACGTTTACTATCTCGTTTACTGCGATGGATGGAAAGAAGGTGAAAGGACTGATCGAAACCCAACCAACGGAATCGTCACACATGCGTCCGCATCTCAGTCTCTCTAATGAAGTACAGCGCTTCAGAAGATGGGGTAAACAAAAAAGGTATAAATACACTTAGATGGAGAAAGGCGAAACAAAGCCATAAATGAGATTCAGAAGGATTGATTGTAGAAGATGGAGTTAATCGACGATCGTTTCAAGAAGAGGAAACGTCGAAGCTTAGAGAATATCGAAGACGGAGAAGAAAGAGAAGAGTCTCGATGACTTTCATTTAGTTAGGGATTATGGGCCAAATTAAATCACTAACATATATTTGAAATAATAGGGCCTAAAAACGGGTGACGTGGAAACAAAACAGGCTTCTATTGGTCGATTAAATTTTCTGACGTGGATAGCTTCTCTGTGGATTATATTTGGCTTTTAGTATAGTTAGATAGCAACCTGTAGATTACTATTCAAACTGTTCCGCGTGGCAGTGCTGGTGCCAACAGGGGCGAAGGCACAGACAAGCCTACGGTGGCATGTGCCCCCGGTTGATATTTAGTTTTCTTTAAGCAATTATTATAAAACTTGATTATGAAATGTCCCCAACTTTAAAATTATATATAATGGGTGTACTCCCGGCTAATTAGGTTTAGGCCTGGGGTTTAGGTTTCTACGTCCTCCCTTGGTGCCACATTTAATTAATTATTATATCTAATCTATTAAACATATATGGATCATATGATAACTGATTGGAGATAATGGAGAGTTGAAAATTTATAACTGAAAATAGTTGATTGGTGTAGTTTGTCGACCTCACAAGTCTATAATAGATTCTAATTCTTCACGTGAAGCAAATAAAACAGCAGGTTATAGCTAATCTTAGTTTAAATCAGAATAATTTATAATTTATTAACATGTTGGTGTTTGGAAGTATCGCTGGTCCTGGATAGTGAGTGAATCGGACCTCGAATAATTGGAACTAAAGTACACAAAATCGTGGACCCCACAGTCGGTGTCGGTTCTGGCTGTGACCTTATTGACTTTAGTCACATTGGTTCGTACCGTCACCGACGCCTCCATTTCTCCCTTTTTTAAAAATAGTTTTTTTATAAAACAATGCATGTTTGAATATTCATTAAAGCTTTCAAATATTTGCACATAAAAACACTAAAGTTCACATATTTCTTTTTAAGATAAACATTATATATATATAATGAATATTCAAACATGCACATAAAAACACTAAAGTTCACATATTTCTTTTTAAGATAAACATTATATATATATATATATATATATATGTTCAAAATTTATGTAAAATAAAACTAGGTTGTGTGTATCCACAGAACACCCAACGATTACTTCAATCGCAACGAATTATATGATTAGTACCACCGTAAAGACTATTGCAGATGTAAATTATCCTCGAGTCACGATCTTATTGAATAATATATATCCAGAAATCATACAATTAAAATGTTAAAATTATGTATATAAATAGGATAAGATTAATCATATGTCCATTAATATAAGGACACAAGAATGAAACAATGCATTGGAAAGAAAATCATTTTATTTTCTAAATGTTTAATCCGGCCAAGAAAGAAACCCCGGTTGAAGGTAACCACGACGAACCGTATATAAACTCCGTCACCGTAAACCGGTTTGCCTCAGCAGTCGAATTGATGACCCGATACCCTGGCCAATTCACACGTTGCGAAAGGTTTGACCCTGGACCCGTGTTCAAATACTCACCGTAGTATAGAGTATCTAAAGCAAATGTAGTATTCCACTCCAGCCATCCTCTCGTATGTACATGACTACCGATATACGATAACATGTAAACCGTCCTAGAGAATAGCTTCCACGGTCGGCCTAGATACGTCTGGATGGTACCATTGGCCGCTTGGAGATCAGGGGTGGCCAAAACCCTAGACGCATGTATCGATATTCCGGTGTTTTGGTTTGGATCTTTCCGGTTTTGAGCTGTGATTGTGTTTTTCTGAAGGTCCATGGGTTTGCGTGCATAGATGCTACAGTTTTGTAGCACTACGGCTGCATTACCGAAAATGAAATCGACTGTACCGTAAATATCACATTCACGGAAGAATTGGCGGTTTGAATGGACGTATAGTGTGTCTTGGTAACCAATTATATTGCATCGATATATCACCGCATGGTCAGCCCCAATGCGGAGCGCGACTGCCTGGTGCTTTGCCGGACCGGCCCAGTTTTCAAATGTTATGTCTCTTGCAATAAAACCGGCTCCGCTCGCAGCTGGAAAACAAAACAAGAAACACGGTTATGCTTTTGTGTTTGATAACTCTAAATTTATTAAACATCAGAAACCAATGTAATTACGTTAGCTCATCATCAATAATAGTTTATCTCAAAATATAGATTCAACAAATGAACTCAAAAGAAAACATAAATTGGATTTATATTACTTAAAATCAAAGACGAGTTTTTGAGAAATGTCTTTACATAGAAGAAATTAATGTTAATGAAAGTAGTGATCTCTAACACAGCCAACCACAAAATTAGCAATGTTAATGACCTACATCCAACTATATATATATATATATATATATAAATAAATAAATGCAACTCTTCTATGTATCCTATCATGAATGTGTATATATATGTACCAATTTGTGGGTCAGCAATTGCGCCCTACCTCCAACTTTAGGTTGCGATCCATGTGAGGGTGTTTATCCTTCTAGATGTGTATGCATATATGATACAAGGAACATATATGTAGATTTGAATATGCATAGAAATTAGGACATATGGAACGTGCAATGCATTTACTCTTGTACGTAATTGGATGTGGGATATATAAATGAGTTCTAGATGAGTGTAATGTATTTAAACTTTATTTTACCAAAGAATGTTTTATGATTTGAGTAGAGTAGACTGCCTTCAATGCACATTAAGACCACAACAACATGCATGTGAGTTTGGTTGGATAAGCGGCAGCACCACATAGGATGTGCGGTTCAGTGTAAGTGTGTTACCTAACCAAAACTTCATTATCGTACTAAAAATCCTATAAAAAACAGTAACTGAACTACGAAGCATAAAAAAACTGATCAAATTTAAATATGGAAAATAGGTTTCAAACTAAAAACCAAATGGATTTGTTTTTGAGTAACGTGATATAATTTGTATTGAGATTGATTTTAAAGATCTACGAAGATGTCCTGATCTTCTCTAAAACAACAAACAAGTAAATGTACCAAAGAACTTATAAGTACACAAATTAGGTCTCAACTACCGTGAGTGAGAAAAAATGTTGGCAGAAATTTAAAGTTAGTCTGTGGCTCTGCGCAATGGTAGAAATATGTTGGAACTAGGGCTGGGCAAATAATCCGAACCTGAAAAACCGAACCGAACTCGATTCGAAAAAGTAGCACCGAACCCGAACCGAAATTGATTAAATATCCGAACGGGTTCAAAATTTCGGTATTTAAAGAACCGAAACCGAACCCGATCCGAACCGAAGTATTTTGGGTACCCGAATGTATCCGAAATAAATTTATATACTTAAATATATACATTATTTTTATATATAATGTATATTAAAATATTAAAAATATATAAGATACCTTTAAGTTTTCCAAAATACTCGGAAAATATATGCAAATAGTCAAAAGTAAATGTTTAAAATAGCTAAAGTATACTGAAAATACCAAAAATAGTTAAATATCTATTGATTATTTATCCAAATATTCAAAGAAAACCAATTTATATGTTAAATTAAGGTATTTTGACATATATGTTATGAAAATTTATATGTAATATATTATCTTTCTTATAGATTTTGAAAATTTAAAGTATATATTGAATTTTGAAAATTTAAAAACATTTTAAATGGGTTATCCGAACCCGAACCGAACCCGCAAAGATCCGAACCGAACCCGAACCGAAATTTAGAAATATCCGAATGGGGCTGAAATCTTTGACCCCGAAAACCCGAAAACCCGAAATCCGAATGGACTGAACCGAAATCCGAATGGGTATCCGAACGTCCAGCCCTAGTTGGAACGGAGAGCGGTACGAAGTAATGTGTTAAAAAAAAAAAAAAATTCTGTTGAAAAGATGACTAAGACAAAAAAAAGTTTAAAAATTAATGTTTACGCTATGGCTTTGTTTACTGGTTAGTACGTACAATTTACTTAAAACTAACTCTCTTTTTTTTTGTAACAGTACTTAAAACTAACTTTCTTTAGTGATCGATCCATACCATAATCCATTCAAAAATAAAAACAAGTGGTAAAAGACAACTAATTTTGTAAACGGTTCTCGCTTTAAGAGAATCTGTCGGACACTCTGAACCTATCACTTCGCAATCTACACAGCTAGCTCTGGCCCCCTTTACAGTTTCTGATTCCAAGAACTTTCCTTACTATTTCTTTCTTTTTTTCCTTCCTCTTTTTATATACATTTCTTTTTATTTCAAGAGACATATATATAAATATATGTATTTCAATAGGGAAACAATACAATTATATCATAAATGTTTTTTTTAAAGAATTATATCAAAAATGTTTTTTTTTTGTTTTGCTAAAAATTATATCAAAAATGTTGACCGCCACTAAACTCTTTTCATGATTTTACTGTGATTACTACTAAAGGATCCTTTAGTTTTTTTTTTATTTAGTTTTAGCGCCACAAAGATCTTCTGATCTTCGACCCCCAAAATATAAAAGTCTCAATCTATAATTCTTTGTAATTCTTTGTAATTTGTTTAATTGTATTTTTTGTTACTTTTAACTATTTGTCTTTTTTCTCTAAACACGAACTTACCATTTGTCATTTTGCAGTACTATTTTTAAAAAGTGAAAAAGGGGTAGCAAGGGAATGAAAACTTACCAAACGAAGCGGTGTGGAAAGTGGTGACATTGTCAAATATACTCTTCCCTCCAGAAATAACAGTTTTACCCTTCCCATCTCCAACGAACATCAAATTAATTTTTTTCCTACCGACCTTGAGGTTGTTCTCTTCGTACCTTCCGAAAATAACACAAAAGATTCACTGAGATGTAACGCAATTATTAACGCTTTTCCGTACAACTATAAGAGGTCACTTTCATCATTTTCACTGACGTAAAATTACACAGACATCGAGAAATTTTCGAAAAGGCAAGGATAAAAACGTATATTTACCTTCCGGCTTTGACGTAAATAATAATCCGGCGGCTACTGTACTGAGGAGCTTTCTTTATAGCTTCCGATATAGTTTTGCACGTGCCGTTGCCGTCTTTGGAGACGATGATATCAGCTTGTATCTGAGTCACCGGCATTTCCAAGATCTCACGCTCTCTTCTCTTGGTCCATCTCGGGAACTTCAAGTTCTCATCTCCTGCTTCTAACAGCCTCCTCTTGTTCTGTATCGGCACTCCAGCGAAGTCATTCCCGTCTCCGTCACCGTTCGCTGCGAATATCGCTAAGCAGTTGCTAACGAGCTCCGAGAGATTCTTTAACGCATCTGTCATCTGATCCTTCACTCCACCGTCGCCGCCAACACCATCGAACCCTTCCACGCACGTGTCGTGGTTCGTAAGAGCCGAGCTCAGCCACGTCATCACGTCTTGAGGCTTCGTTTGACCGGTTGAGACGGAGACGACGGAGTAGAGAGCGCGTGAGAGCGCGTCCACGGAGTCATCTAACAGCTCGAGGCATGAGTCGTAGGCGGAGCGGACACGCGGTGGCATGTCGAGGAAGGAGAAGGAGGAAGATGAGTAGAGCGCGTGGCTGAAGTGGTGTAACGTCATGTTCACCGTCACGTGGATCAGATCTCTGGCGGAGGAGGCGGCGAGTGAGCCGGGGAAGTCCATGAGCGAGTCAACGCATAGCTCGGGGAAACGAGTCGGCTCGCAGGCTTTTGAGATTTCTTGGCTTGGTTTCCGAGCTAGGCCTGGGACGTCTTGGGAAGAGTTGACATTTGATCGGACTCCGGCGAAAATCGCGGCGGCGAGGATAAGTGCGAAAGCTACGACGATTGACGACACTAGAAGCTTCTTTCTTCTCCCGTTAGTAGTATTCTCCGGTTGTGTTGACGTGGAGACTTGGTTCACGTTCGGAGCAGGAGCTGTGGTGGCTGCGACCGAACCACTTGGTTTGGATGGTCCGAGTCTTTCGTAGCCCATTTTGTTTTATATTTTCTTTCTTGTGATTTTACATTCTGGATGATGTTTAGTGCGTATATATATATGAGTGAGTGTAACGAGAGTGGAGGTGATTATATGAGGGACACGCGTCGTTGAGTCATAAGCTAAGAATAAGAATACATTTGGTTTTAGAGAAATTACAGTTTATATACAAAATTTATACCCTAAGTGAATACTCTAAATCTCACCTTGACCTTAGTTGATAGAGAGCAAACTTGTCATATCATACTGTATCTAGTTTGCTAATTTCATCATTTTTTTGGGTTTTAAACCAATTCACTTTGGTTTTCTCTATGTTCTTTTTTTTGACAAAAAATCATTTTAATTTATGTCTTTTATTCGAGTTTAGTTTTTTTCTTTGTTAATAATTTCGAGTTTAGTTACTTGTGTTAGTCACCATTTGTTAGTTAATAGAAAAATATATCAAAAGCATTTACTCTCACATCTCTCTAGAAAGTTTTCGCAAAAGTTGCTTGTGTTCTGGTGGCCGGCGGCCTCCTCGCCATCGGCAACCATATAATCTTCTTCTTTTGTTTTTTTTGATCCGATCTTGTACATATGTGGATCGGTTTATCTCCGGTTAACTCTGGTTGTTGTTTCTTCTTTTGTTTTTTCTATGGATTCCGACTTGTTTCGGTTTTGTCTCCGGCATGGTCCGTATTGAGTTTTATTATTTGGTTAAATTCAGTTTCCTTTTGCCGGTTTACCACAATTTTGGTTTAGTGACAGTTTGTATATAAATGTTACTTTGTACAGAGTTTCAAACTAATGAAAAAATATATTTTTCATTTCTAACAAACTTTTCTTATCTTCTTTCTCTCGACCATGAATCGTAATATGGTATCAGAGTCATCTGAGCTATTTTCGATTGATTTCTCCATTTATAGAGCTTGATTCGTGTTTGCTTATTGATTCCTCTCCTCTATGATGGTATCCTTGAAGAAACTTCCGCGAAAATCTGCTCGGATCTCTCGCCGTACGATTCGATACACCGATAACGATGATCCACCTCCTAAATCTCCTCTAATAGTTGCAGATCCCAACATCGGCACCTCGCGAGCTGTGAATGTTCCCGATTCGATGGATCCAACTCAATCTCCTCTCTTTATGCACATATATGATCATCCAGGTTTACAATTGATCTCTCTCCGATTGGATGGTTTGAACTAATATGATTGGAATGCTGCTATGAAAATCGCTTTAGATGCAAAGAATAAGATATGATTTGTATATTGGACTTTAACTCGTCCAGATACATCGGATCCTACTTTTCGTATTTGGTCTAGATGCGATAGTATGGTGAAATCATGGTTATTGAACTTTGTTTCACCTCGGATCTATCGAAGTATCTTCGCTTGACTGATGCAGCCGATATCTGGCGTGATCTCCATGGTCGTTTTCACATCTCCACGGACATTTAACCTTACTCAAGAGATTCAAGATCTTAAACAGGGTTCAATGTTCTTATCAGATTATTATACAACTCTGAAGATGTTATGGGATATCTGGAGAGCCCTGATGAACCAGATACACATTGTGTTTGTGGTAATGCTATCAAGATGCAGCAGAAGGAAGATCGAGCCAAGATTTCTAAATTTCTTGCTGGATTGAATGAGTCTTATGCTATTTTACGTAGACAGATCATCATGAAGAAGGTTTTACCATCTCTGGTTGAAGTTTATAATATTCTCGATCAAGATGATAGCCAGCGTGGTTTCTCCACTGCTATACCTCCTGCGGCTTTCATTGTCTCCGAGAATGTGACTTCTTCGATGATTGAATCAGCTATATGCTATGTTCAGAATGGTCCAAATAAGGGAAGACCAATTTGCTCTTTATGTAACTGCGTTGGTCATATTGCAGAGCTCTGCTACAAGAAGCATGGCTTCCCTCCTGGTTTTGTTTCCAAATACAACAAGTCTTCTGGTGATAAAAATCAGAAACCTCGACCTGTTGCAGCTCAAGTCTCTTTTCCTCTTGTGCTTTCTGATCAGAAGCCGATAACTATGGATGGCCTTGTTAGCAATCTAAGCAAAGAACAACTCCAGCAGTTCATTGCTTTCTTCAGTTCTCAGTTGCCGAGTGTCACTATTGGTTCGAATGAAGCGATTTCTTCTAAACAACCCATGGATAACACTGGTATCTCTTTTGCTTCCACTACTCTTGCTTTTATTGGTATTTTGACTGTTTCACGACATACTCTTGCCAATGAAACTTGGGTAATTGACTCTGGAGCAAATCACCATGTTTGTCATGACCGAAGTTTATTTAGTTCCATTGACTCTGCTGTGATCAGTGAAGTGAACTTGCCTAATAGAATGATGGTTAAGATTAGTGGTGTGGGCATTTTCAACTCAATGAACATATTGTCCTCCACAATGTCTTGTTTATACCAGAATTTCAGCTCAACCTTCTCAGTATCAGTTCCTTGACAGATGATATTGGCTCACGGGTTGTCTTTGATGTAACTTCTTGTGCCATTCAGGATCCTACCAAGGGTTGGACGATTAGACATGGTAGGCGTGTAGCAAACTTCTACGTGATGGATGTTAAGAGTTCACCTATCAAGATTATTGCAGTGGTGGATATTGGTTTATGGCACAAGAGGCTTGGTCATCCATCTTACAGAAGATTGGATACAATATCTGAAGCTTTAGGAACTACTAAGCATAAGAATAAAGGAGCAGCACATTGTCGTGTTTGTCATCTTGCCAAACAGAAGAAACTATCATATTCTTCTCTGAACAATGTTTGTACTTCGAGTTTTAAGCTGCTTTATGTTGACATTTGGGGACCCTTTTCAATGGAATTAACATTAGATGGTTTTAAGTATTTTCTCACCATTGTTGATGATCATTCTCGTACAACATGGATTTATTTACTTAAAACCAAGCGTGATGTTCTCCATATATTCCCTGCTTTTGTTCAACAAATTGAGACTCAGTACAACGTCAAGATTAAAGCTGTTCGACGTCATAATGCTCCTGAGCTTAGTTTCACAGATTTATTCAGAGAGAAGGGGATCATCACGTACCATTCTTGTCATGAGACACCAGAGCAAAACTCTGTTGTGGAGAGAAAACATCAGCATATTTTCAAATTTCAATGTTGCTCGTGTATTGCTGTTTCAATCTCAAGTCCCGTTGCAGTATTGGGGTGATTGTGTTCTCACTGCAGCGTTTCTTATCAACATGATCCCTTCTCCATTGTTGTCAAACAAGTCTCCTTGTGAAGTACTGATGGGTAAAGCTCCATCTTATAATCAGTTTAGAACATTTGGTTGTTTATGTTATAGTTCTACATCTCAGAAGCAGCGTCATAAGTTCATGCCTCGTTCTCGTGCTTGTGTGTTTCTGGGTTACCCGTCTGGATATAAGAGCTACAAGCTTATGGATTTGGAGAGTAATACTATATACATCTTTCGCAACGTTACTTTTCATGAGGATATATTTCCTATGGCTACAAAACAGACGTTAGATGAGTCGTCACTTCATTTCTTCTCTTCTAAGGATTCAGTACCATCAGGTTTTCACACTCCATCTTCTCCTCTTTCACCCTCACCACCATAAATTTCTAAAAGACAAAGAACAGTTCATGCTCAGCTCAAGGACTTTCACTATTATTCACTCAATGACTCTTCTTATCCTTTTTCTTCTACTCTTTCATATTCTAAAATTTCTTCACATCTTCTTGCTTATATCAATAGCATTACAAACATACCCATTCCACAATCTTTTTCTGAGGTACGGGAATCTAAGGAATGGAGTGAGTCTGCTGGTAAAGAGCTTGATGCTATGGAGGAGAATGATACATGAGATGTTGTTATTTTACCTAAAGAAAAGAAAGCTACTGGATGTCGTTGGGTGCATATGTTGAAATTCAATGCCAATGGGACGTTAGAGATACGTAAATCTCGAGTGGTTGCTACGGGTTATACGCAGAAGGCAGGTTTGGATTATAATGAAACTTCCTCTCCTGTGGCAAAGATGGCTACAGTAAAGTTGTTATTGAAGATTTCCGCTTCCAAGCAATGGTTTCTTCATCAACTTGATATCTCTAATGCTTTTCTCAATGGAGAAATTTATGAAGAAATCTATATGAGGCTTCTTGAGGGGTGTGAAGAACGTCTTAAAGAAGTACCGACAAATTCTGTTTGCAAGTTAAAAAAGTCGATATATGCGCTTAAACAAGCATCTCGTCAGTGGTTTAAGAAGTTCTCTACATCTCTTCTTATGCTTGGGTTTCAGAAAGCTCATGGTGATCATACCCTGTTCGTGAGGCAAATTGCTGAAGATTTTGTTGCTGTGTTAGTTTATGTTAATGACATAATCATTGCTAGCACCAATGCAGATGTCTCAACTAAGCTCACGAGTGATCTAAAGGGATTCTTTTAGTTGAGAGATCTTGGGAGTCTTAAGTACTTTTTGGGTCTGGAAATTTCAAGAACTGCAGATGGTATATCTCTTTGCCAACGTAAGTATGCTCTGGAGCTTTTGACATCGACGGGAATGCTTGAGTGTAAACCATCTTCAGTTCTGATGACACCTAACTTGAAGTTATCCAAAGAACATGGTGATATGATTGAGGATCGTGGGATTTACCGACGACTTGTTGGTCGCTTGATGTATTTGACTACCACACGGCCGGATATTACTTTTGCAGTGAATAAATTTTGTCAGTTCTCTTCAGCTCCACGAACTTCTCATCTTGGTGCTGTTTATAAAGTGGAGCAACTTTCACTGTGTACCAGGTGGTTTGTGCGTTCACGGTTGTGTTTGTGACTCTGTGGGGTTTCTGAGACCAAAGGGAAAATGCTTGAAGAACTTTAAGCCTTGTTCAGATGAGGAAGACTAAAAAAAAGTTTTATTCTTTGTATTTATCTCTCCACATATCTGTTTTGGCCAAAGAACAAGAAGAAACAAAGAGATGTGTTGAGATTTTTTCCAGCTGTTGGACTGAGAAGTTGCTAAGATTTGTTTGTTTGTTGTTTGTTTGTTTGTTAGAACATCCGCAATGGTGGATTCCTTCTTGGAGTCCTTACTATTATTATATTATTTTTTTTTTGTTTTTTTTTTGTTTGAATAGTTAAGGATTCTAGTCAAAATAAGGTGTCGAATAGTGTTCCCCAATTTGGAGTCTTTAGGAAAAAAATAATATTTTTTAAAGTGAAATTTATTTTTTATTAATTGCATAATTAAATAAAAATATATAATAATTATTAATCTTTATCATCAAATTTGTTCCAAATATTTTCAATTAAATTATTTTTCAATTATGAATGTCTACGTCTATCATGAACATTATTTTTCAATTGTTCACATCTAAAAAATATTTTTGTCACAAATATAGTCTATGAGAAAAAAATGACCAAAATAGACTTTATTAAAGAGTGTAAATACACATTTATACTACTTGGGTTAATTAATCTAGACTTTGGGTTTAGAGTTATGGGGTTTAGGGGTTAGGGTGTAGGTCTTAGGGTTTAATTTTTTTTTTAAAAAGTTAAAAATTTCATCAATCGGGTATTGCCACGTCATTAAGGATCAACTCCTTAAATTCCTTAGTTAAGGACTCTTCCTTAACTTATGCAAATTAAATACTATTATTTAAATCTGATTTGTCTAAAAATACGTGCTAAGGATTGGTTAAATCCCCGTTGTGGGTGGCTTTATGTGGCAATAATCTTCTGTCACAATGTATATGACCATATTTTCAAGTTTTTTTTTATTTTTTGTAATTTGATCAAGTTATTCTCATAGACTTGAAGCTAGTTTGAAATCTGGTTTATAAAGATTGAATTTTAATGTTGTTAAACAGTTTCTTGAAAGCTTATCAAGAGATTGCTCTGATTTTGGTGCTTTAGAAATAAATAGGACTGTGGAAAACACTCACAGCCATTACCAATCACACCCTATATTTCAATGAAAAAAAGATGGAGCGTAAATAAAAAATAAAATGGGCTTTGTTGGGTCTAATTTAAAACTGCTAAACTTATATTTGAAACTCATTTTTTTTTCTCAACTTCTGGATTTTTATTACTCCATAACAGTAGCCCAATACACATACAAGTGAAATCATTTTACAGATGAAGCCCAAATAAGATAAAATATAATAATATTTAAACCCAACAGAAGAGATTAGTTTCATATTTCCACGTGTAGGTTTATGGAGACTCCAAGCACCACACGTATCTCCACGCGTCCTTCATGCTGAAATCAGATCTCCAACCAGTGCCAGAGTTTCACCACCGTGGTTTCTGCAATTACTCCTCCGTTCTTTGACTTTCCGCCGCGGCGGATCGTTGCAACAAACTTCTTCCTTGATTTTACTTGCAGTCTTCTTTCTCTTACAACCATTGAATCTAAAGAAACTCCATACCAAATCGCCGGATATGAAACACAACGAAATCTTATGAAGATTAAGAGCAAATTCTTTGTTGGAACACTTTCACAAAGAAAGTTCCATCTCTACTGAACCTGCACGTAATCAACCAAGCTGTTTCGAAAAACTTAATTCAACCATTCATCAAGGATACTTTGTCTGAAATCAGAATGAAAACAAAGATTGACACCAATCTGAATAGAGAATTAAGGATAACCAACAATAAGAAGGAATCCTCAGATTCAAACGGGATGGGGGATTAACTTAGAGAAAGAGGGCAACAACATAACTTTGAAGTTTATCGGATATTTTATTAAAATCAATCAAAAACAGAGATAAATAAAAGAACTTGAAGAACTGCTCTGATTTTGATTGAAACACAACAAAATCACCTAAGTGAAAAAGAAAATCGCCAAAGCGAAAATTTTAATCCGACAAAGCGGAACATTGAGTCGATCTATTGATCGAACCTATTATAAACAAAACAAAACAGAGCTCTCTTCCTCTCTAATCAAACTCCATCCTCTGAAAGATTGTTGTGTGATAAGAGGTATAGAGTTTTTCGAGAGAGAAACCTCTCTCTAGGAGAGGAGAGAGAAGCTCTGTTATCTATTTTCAGTAACTAACCTTCTTAGCGAAGGAGTGAAACTCATTTAATCTGCAGAACAGGAAAAAAACTTGAGGAGAAAGCTAAATTGTATGCACTTGGAAAAATAAACGCCGTCCGATTGAAAATGTATTCGTTGTTGCTGTTTAAAGATACATTGATGATATCCGAGAGAGAATGTCTCCTCGGTTATTCACTTTTTAGGGTTTTCTTTTCTCTCCCAATTTTTCTATTTCTCGAAATTTCTGGAGATAAAACTCATAAGCGGAAGTTCACGAAATTTCTTAAATTAGTAAGTTTTTTTATTAAATCTCTCTCTCTTTTTTTTTTAAAATCTTGATTGATCGTGAATTGTTTTTTCTTGGTTAAGTTCACAGGGCTTGATTGATGCGATCGATTGGGTTTTACGATTTTGGTTTAAGGTTTCAAGTTTCCTTAATCGTTTCTTTGACTATTGTTGTAGCGATCCGGAAAGCGCTTGAATCGGAGTGGAATCATCGTTGAGGTAATGTCTCGTCTCTGTCTAGGTTAATTGTTTTAGTACGGACGATAAGTTTTCTTTGAGATTATTGTATGTATTTTAGCAATTGACATGATATCAATGATAATTCTGATTTACAGTATAACTTAGAACTTGAATCGTTCTCTAGATTCGGGTTACTTTTTTTTTGATGTTCTGTTATGGAATGTTATCCATATCTTGTCTTGAAATTGGTTAGATACATACGTTTCTGAGTTCAAAGATTGTTTCTCTTACTTGTTTTCACTATGGAAGTAATAATATCACTCACTTTAGCCTCTCTCTTTCTCTCTCTGTTTACAGTACGTGGGGTGTGGAGAAACCATCATTGACAGATTGAAGATCAGTGTGAATCTTTGACTTGAACGGCTAAAGAAGTAGCAACAAGAAAAACAGATAAGTTCTTTTACTTCTTTAGTCTTTTATGTTTTATTGCTTTGGTTTTTTAGTATTATGGAACCGGTAGACACTGTTCTCCTGAAGATTCTTACTTTAGTTTTAGTTTTATCAAACCCCAAATAGATCATGGGCAGACACTTATAGTGTTCTAGCCAGATCCTTATTTTGGGGACATCGTCCCGAGTCCCTGTTGCGTGAAAGCTTTAGACCCAAATGATATTTAAACCCATCTCCCTAGAAACTGTTGGTTGTGGTAGTGCATGTCTAAGAAAGAGATGTATGGGGGATCGAAAGTAATACATAATTTAGTACCCACGGCTTTTCAGAAACAACCATCGGCTTAAAATAGTCTTCAGACAGAAAATAACTATGTCTTTAGACAAAGGCTATGAATTGGTTTGAGCTTGTTGGATGGAAAATAACGACCACAAGTGATGAAAACCAATTGTCCCAAGCCCCGTTGCGTGAAATAACGATCACAAGTTATGAAAAGTAGTTGGAAAATATTGTTACCCACGGCTTTTGTTAATGGGTGGTTTTAGACCATATTGGTATGGACGGTTTGATAGAGTGTCTTCAGACAAAGAGTAAATCTAAACCACCATCCATTGCTTACACTACAAGAAAACACGGGCTTAGCGACGAAAGTTAGCGACGAAATAATTTCCTCGTAAAATTACGAGGCCTTTACGAGGAAGTTACGTGAAAAGACAATAAACACGTTATTTCGTCGTTAATTAACGACGAAAGAGTTTCGTCGTAAACCAGACGTAAAGGAACGTCGTTTTTACGAGGAAACAGCATTTCGTCGTAATGAACACGTAATAATTAACGTGTAATTAACGAGGAAAATATTTACGTGGTTTTTGCGAGTGTCACCTAATTTTAGGTGACACACGTTTTTTATCTTGTCTAACTACCCATATTTCGTCGTTAATTCGTAGTAAAATCTCACCTACCAATTTTGAATTTTCCTATAAATATGTCATTTGAGGAACATTTGAAACACACCACATGCAAAAGAAAAAAAAATCTAAAAACGTGAAAAAAAAAATGTCTGGTGATGGAAATTATTTAGAGTTGCGGAGATGGATGTACACGCATAAAGATGCTAACGGGAGAGTGACGAAAGAGTATTTGGAAGGACTAGAGACATTTATGCATCAAGCAGATTCTACACCGCTCGCCCAAGAAAGCGGTAAGATGTTTTGTCCTTGTCGAAAATGCAACAATTCAAAACTGGCAACTCGTGAAAATGTTTGGAAGCATTTAATAAATAGAGGTTTCATGCCAAATTACTATATCTGGTTTCAACATGGAGAAGGTTATAATTATGAGAATGAAGCTAGTAGTAGTAATAGCAATTTTCAGAATGAACCGGTTGATCATTTGCATAATCAACATAGATACTATCAGGAGGAGCAGATGGTAGATAATTATGATAGGGTTCATGATATGGTAGCTGATGCATTTGTTGCTCATGATGATGATGAAGTTGAAGAACCTAACATAGATGCAAAAAAGTTTTATGAAATGTTAGATGCTGCGAATCAGCCACTTTACAGTGGTTGTAGAGAAGGTCTCTCTAAATTGTCGTTGGCTGCTAGAATGATGAGTATTAAAACTGATCATAATCTACCTGAAAGTTGCATGAATGCATGGACAGACTTGTTTAAAGAGTATTTGCCGGAAGACAATGTCTCTGCTGATTCTTATTATGAGATTCAGAAACTAGTTTATAGTCTGGGGTTGCCTTCTGAGATGATAGACGTTTGCATCGACAACTGCATGCTCTACTGGGGAGATGATGAGAAGTTAGAAGAGTGTCGATTCTGCAAGAAGCCACGATTCAAACCGCAAGGACGAGGACGTAATAGGGTACCGTACCAAAGGATGTGGTACCTACCAATTACCGACAGATTGAAAAGATTGTACCAATCTGAGGAGACTGCTGGAAAAATGAGATGGCATGCCGAGCATACTCAGACGGATGGTGAGATGACTCATCCATCAGATGCAAGAGCTTGGAAACATTTTAACAAAATATATCCACAATTCGCTAGCAATAGCCGAAATGTGTATATGGGATTATGCACGGACGGATTTAGTCCCTTCGGTATGTCAGGGAGACAATATTCATTGTGGCCAGTCTTTATGACGCCATACAACCTGCCTCCAGATACGTGCATGCAACGGGAGTTTCTGTTCTTGACCATATTAATACCTGGTCCGAACCATCCAAAAAGGTCTCTGGATGTCTTTCTACAGCCACTGATAAAAGAGTTGAAAGATTTGTGGTCAACAGGGGTGAGGACGTACGACTGCTCAACGAAGACAAATTTTACGATGCGAGCGATGCTTTTGTGGACCATAAGTGACTTTCCTGCTTATGGGATGTTGTCTGGGTGGACTACACATGGGAGATTATCTTGTCCATATTGTAATGGAACGACAGATGCATTTCAGCTGAAGAACGGTAGGAAGACAAGTTGGTTCGATTGTCACCGGCGATTTCTTCCCATTAATCATCTTTATCGAAGAAACAGGAAATTGTTTAGGCAGAAAAGGGTTGTGAGAGACACTCCTCCTCCGTATTTAACTGGAGAACAAATTGAACAGCAAATCGATTACTACGGAGCTCAAGAAACAGTTCGTTGTGGTGGTAATTGGCATGTTCCCGGTAATATGTCTGATTATTATGGAGTTCAGCACAACTGGCACAAGAAGAGTATATTTTGGGAGTTGCCGTATTGGAAGGATCTTCTTTTGCGCCACAACCTAGATGTGATGCATATTGAGAAGAATTTTTTTGAGAACATCATGAATACAATATTGAATGTTCCAGGGAAGACAAAAGACAATCAAAAATCTAGGTTGGACTTGCCTGATATTTGCTCAAGACCCGAGTTACATATAAAAAGCAATGGACAAGTTCCTGTACCGGTATTCAGATCGTCTTCAGAACAAAAGTCGGTCTTGTTCAACTGGGTTGCATCAGCAGTGAAGTTTCCTGATGGGTATGTTTCAAACCTCTCTAGATGTGTTGAAAAGGGCCAAAAGTTCTCCGGGATGAAGAGTCATGATTGTCATGTCTTTATGCAAAGACTAGTTCCCTTTGCATTTGCGGAGCTACTTCCAACAAAAGTACATGAAGCACTTGCAGGTAATATATTATTACTCACACTAATTAATTTCTTAATTTATTTTTCAAAAATATGCACTAATAATTTGCTTAATTGTTTTTGGAATATACAAAGCCATTGGAGCATTTTTCAGGGACTTGAGCACTCGCACTCTTAAAGAGGATGTCGTAGAACAACTTCACGAGAACATTCCAATCTTATTGTGCAACTTGGAGATGATATTTCCTCCCTTATTTTTTGACGTCATGGAGCATTTAGCTGTCCACCTCCCGTATGAGGCATTGCTTCGAGGACCAGTACATTATGGATGGATGTATCAGTATGAGCGGGCCATGAAATATTTGAAGGGAAAGGCAAAAAACCTCGCAATGGTTGAAGGTTCCATAATTGCTGGAAGTTTGACGGAAGAAACATCTCACTTCACATCGTACTACTTTGCACCTAATGTACGGACCCGACAAAGAGCTCCAAAAAGATATGATGATGGTGGTGTTGCCCCAACATATGCAGTTGCTGGTGTTCCGGATATCTTTAGCCAGATTGGACGAATGGGTGGGAAAACGAAAGAGGTTTGGTGGTCGAGTGATGAAGACGCCCATAGTGCACACACTTACATTCTACTTAATTGTGAGGATCCATTTATGCGCTATTTTGAAAGGTAACATATATGGAAAGTTCTAAACTAATTGTAATTAAAATATATTTTTCAAATGATGATATAACTAATAAAATATGTGCATTTTACAGCCTATTTGTTAGTCAAGTCCAAGAAGCTATCCCAGGTATATCCACAAGTGAGGTAGATAAAAGGAAAGATCGACACTTTATTAAATGGTTGAAGAGTCAGGTATTTACTCCAATCCGATATTTGTTTCATCCACGGGGTGTAACGAAAGACGTTTGTTTCAATGTTCTCTTTAATTTAATTTTGCAGGTTGAATATGAGGATCCAGATTATCCCATATGGTTTCACGAATTAGTTCAGGGTCCACTTGCAAAGGTCACCACATCACCAATGTATTTCTCACGAGGCTTTACTTTTCATACGTACGAGTATGGTAAACACCGGGCGACCAGCAATTATGGAATTTGTGTGAAAGGCGAAACCGATTTCTACGGGATCTTGCAGGAGATTATTGAAGTGGAATTCCCTGGGTTATTGAAGCTGAAATGCGTCATATTCAAATGTGACTGGTTCGACCCCGTGGTCAACAGAGGTGTTCGATTTAACAAATTCGGTGTAGTTGCTGTCAATGGTGGACGGAGGTACAACAAATTCGAGCCTTTCATATTAGCTTCGCAAGCAGACCAAGTTAGCTTCCTACCATACCCGAGGTTGCGAGAATCTGGAATAAGTTGGTTAGCTGTTATCAAAGTTACACCCCGTGGACGAATAATCGGTGGAGAAGAACCACCTTTGCAAGAAGAACACATCAATGAAGTCGAAGAACCTGAACAACAAATGGAAGACATCCTACTCATTGATCCGCATAATCATGAGTATGAAGATCTTCCCGACGATACCACTGACGATGCTGTTGAGGACGAGTTTAATGAAAGTGATGATGTTTCTAGTGTTGAAGAGAATGATGATGTATCTGAATGATGATGTAATTTTTTAAAAATATTATTTATTTTCAGACTTGATTAATGCATTTGGGGTTTAGGGTATGGGGTTTGGTGTTTGAGATTGAGTTATAAGTTAAAGGATGTTTGAGGTTTGGTGTTTGTGGTTTACATTTTTAGGGATTTTAAGGTTATCGACGTTAATTCCTCGTAAAGAAAAACACGGGCCTTGCAAAATCCACGTAAGCTGATTTCGTCGTAAAGCACACGTTAAAAATAAACACGGGCCTTGCAAATTCCACGTAAGCGTGCGTGGTGTTTACGACGAAATCAGCTTACGTGGAAATAACAAGCTTTTTAGCTGTTTCGTCGTAAAGACCTCGTTAATTTACGTTGATTTAACGAGTTTCGTGTTTGAATCCCTAAAACTCTAAACCCCAAACCCCAAACCTCAATCTATATATGTTTTCACTTAGCAGACACAATAAACCTGTATAATTAACATTGTATGATTAAAAAAATTAAGAATTTAAAACATCAAACCCAAAATTAACCAAAACTTCCTTAACTTATAAATGAATCATATATAAGGTTTACATTGCTAAACTCAATTCACTCAAGAAGACTTAATAAACATGCATATTTAAAATTTCTTGATTAAATTAACTTAACACATATAGATGTTACTAGTAATGGGATAGGGGTTTAGGGATTTAGGGATTTAGGGTAAAGGGTTAGGGGTTTAGGGATTCACAAAATAACCTCGTTAAAAACTCGTAATTAACGTGTCCTTTACGACGAAAAAAGAAACTATCCTTGCTAATTCCACGTAAGCTTGCGAGGTCTTTACGACGAAACTTGCTTACGTGGAATTAGCAAGGATTGTTTCTTTTTTCGTCGTAATAACCACGCTTGTTTACGAGGAATTAACATGTTTTTATGAAATCCCTATACCCTAAACCCCAAACCTCAATCTATATATATACGGTTTCGATTCACTTAAAAAATAAATTAAACCTATATAATTAAAATTTTATGATTAAAAAAATAATAAAAATTAGGAATTTGGGGTTTAGGGTTTAGGGAATGTAAAAAACAAATGCTAAATCCACGGTTTCGTCGTAATATCCACGTGAACAAAAAACACGGGCCTTGCAATTTCGTCGTAAAGTTAAAAAGACGGGCCTTGCAAAATCGTCGTAAATTATGACACGGGCCTTGCTGTTTCGTCGTAAATTTACGAGGACTTTACGTCCCTATGTAATCTTATATATACCCGCGAGAACCAGCCACTTCATTTCGTCCCAATTTCCTCTCCTACACCTCCCAAGGTTCTCTCTAATCTCTCTCTAGAATTAGGTGGTTTAGTTTAGTGAATTTAGATAGGTTTATAGTTGATTAGGTGGTTAGTGTAGAGAATTTTGATTAGTTTGATTTCTTCTACTTGTTTTTTCTAACAATCTGAATTTTTTTTCAGATGGTTAGAAAGAACAAGCAGAAGAAAACCCCCCACTACAGTCAGATGTTCTGTGGTGATCCTGCTGCTGGATCATCATCTTCAGCTCCCGGTTCCTCCATCCCGGAGATTGTCCCGGAGTCTCAGTCACAGCCACCACCGGTTCCCCCATCTGGTGCACCACCCCCACCTGCTACACCTCAGGCGGTTCCAGATCCGGTTGCACCCGGATACATTCATCCGGAGTTGCGGGTGCCGCCGACCGCTCCTTTTGCTCGGTACACGGTTGAGGATCTTCTCGCTCAACCAGGCCGAGCCGGTTTACCGGTTTTAGACCCCGACCGACCAGAGGGGACTCTGTGGTACGTAATTTTTTTTATTTAAATATTTTTAAAATTATTAATATTTTTTTAAATACTTTAACTTTGTTTTTTTCAGGTTTGGGGTCGACAATTCTGTCGCTACGAGCGTATCCGATATCATCAAAGGATACTTCTCAGAGGCTCACCCAAACTGGAAAAAGACGCCGCACCACGTTAGAAACACGTGGTTCAAGATGTTTGCTGTAAGTTTTTTAAAATAATTATTTTATGTTTAATTTTTATTATTAACTTTTATTTCATTAATATTTTTTAACTAATTATTAATTTTTTTGGGTTTAAAAATGCAGCAAAGATACCATTGGTCCATCGGGGTTCACGAGGACGTGAAACGGGAGTTCACCGCAAAGGCGAAGAAGCGGTTGTTGGACACCGTAGGCAACTGGAAGGAGGACTGGATCTACAAGGGCTACAAGGACGGGCAACCCGCTGAGCTGACCAAGGATGTCTACGATGGTCTCATCGGTTACTGGGAGCTGCCATCATCCATTGCGATCTCCAACGCCTGCTCCGCCTCTCGTAACACCAAAGACGAGCACGACAACGGCCCGATGCTTCACTGTACGGGTCAAAAACCCCATGCCCGTGTCCGCTTGGAAATGGTAATTAGTTTCTAATTTTTTTTCATATTAAATATTTTAATAATTAATATGTACTTATATATGTATATTGATTCTAACATTTTAAATTTTAAATATTTTCAGGCCAAAGAGACGGGACAACTCCCGTCTCTTAAAGAGCTTTACGAGAGGACCCACAAGACCAAGGCGGGGGTATTTGTGGATCCGAGGTCCGAGCAAATCTACAACGATGTCGTTGCTCGGATTGAAGACCGCCAAACCCAGCTGACCCAGCAATCTCCCGATGGAATACCGGTCGTATTATCCACTCAAGAAGTGGATCAGATTTACGAGGAGGTAAAAATTTTACCTTTTAATCTACTTTTAATCTATTTTTTTAAATTATTAACATTAAACTTTATTTTTTCTTTGTAGGTCGTCCCTAAGAAAAAGGGACGTACGTTGGGAATCGGTTCCGTCAACGATGTCCCAAGAGCGACATCGTCTTATGGTCAGAGACGAGCCGACGAAGTCACTGAGCTGCGTTCGGAGTTACACTCGACGCGGACTCAGTTGGCGTCGACGCAGACGGAGTTGGAGTCTACGCGCCAATCATTCCAAGCTCGTATGGGTGGAGTGGAGGGGTTTCTGGAAGTTATATCTTCTGGAAATCCCCAATGGGAGGAGTTGTTGGCGGATATGCGACGACGGAACCCGGTTCCCGAGCCTTCTCGTACTCAGCAGCAAGAGGAGGAACTACAGAGGAGGAGTGAAGACCTCTACCGAGAAACGATCCACCGCCCCGGCCCGACTTAGTTTTTTTTTTCTATGTAATATTAAAATTCTAAACTTTTATTTATATAATATTTTCGGTTTTAATTTATTCCAAATTTTTAATATTTTCGCATTAGTAATTATTTATATTTCTAATATTTTTGAAATAATTATTTTCTATAATATTAAAATTTAAATTTAAAAAATAAATTAGTTATAAAAATCGAAGCAAATTCCTCGTTAACTCACGAGGAATTGACGAGTAAGTGGACGTGTAAAGAACGACGAAACCTTACGACGAATCTACGTGTCAAATTCTACGTTCCCTTTACGACGAAAGTTTACGTCTACTTTACGTGTATTATTTACGTTTACTTTACGAGTATTATTTACGTTTTTCTTACGAGGATAGTTTACGTGTATTTTACGAGGAAATATTACGTGTCTTTTACGTGGAAATATAGCGTCCACTTTACGTGGAAATCTACGTGTTCTTTACGACGAAATATTAACCTTCCTTTTACGACGAAATGGGTCCCTCGTACTTTTACGACGAAATGGCGATTAAATATCCGTTACGACCAAACTTTAACGACGATATGCGTTTCCTCGCTAAATCGTCATAAAGACATATTTACGACGATTTAGCGAGGAAAATGGTCGTCGTTAAAATCGTGTTTTCTTGTAGTGTTACCCACAGCTTTATGAAGCAAGTGATGTTTGAGGATGCAAAGTGTGATAAAAAAATTAGTACCCACGGCTTTAAAACAACAACTCTTTTGACAGAGATTGTGATTGAAAACGTATGCATACGTCACGGCTTAAAAACAAGTCTTTAGACAAAGACTGAGATTGAAAACTTATGCATTACGTCAAGAAAGTCTTTATACAAAGACTGTGAATCATAAAAATAGTACCACACGGTTTGCAAAAGGTGTTTAGACAAAGACTGATTAAATGTTATAATATCTATTGTGTGGATGGATCATAACCAATTACTTAACCAAATACTACATAAGTCCAACAAGTACAAGAGGAAGTCCAAGGAGGTTTACATCCAGCCCATCTACATTCAAGCCCTTCACATCAGTTTCCGGCCCATCTACATTGTCCAGATTCATCCAAAACTTAGTCAACATTCATCTGGAGCATTTACGAGCTTTGATCAATGCTGTATCTTTGTAATGAATGTAGTCAAATGTGTAATTAATGTGTAGATCTTCTCCTTTGTGTAAACCCTTGTATCAAACCACTATATATTGTGGTGTTGGCTAATGAGAAATAATACAACATTCTCACAAAGCACTCTCCACATTCTATTTAGTTTATAACACGTTATCAGCACGATTGTGCTCTCCACCTGAAAAATCTCTTTCCACCTGAGCTCTCTTTTCCGGTCATCTTTTCCGGCCAAGAAAATCCTAAATTCAGGCGTAACTTTAAACCGCCATATCTCTCAAAACCTGTGGAGCCAGACGACGATCCACCTATCAATCTAAAGGCCAAGACGAGAAGAATCCATCCGCTTGTCGATCGGATCACAGACGCGCCCTCAGTCGCATATTCAATCCGCGCCACCGATCCTCTCCGGCCAGCTCATCCGCGGATCAGCCTTCTCTCATGGTGGTCCATTCAGATCAATGTGGTGAAAATATAAACAAGATCAAAACTTTAAAATCTAAGAACACCATATATTTGAAAAGAAATCTAAGGATCTATATGAATCCATAATATTAATCTTGTTTCTATGATCCATTGATCCATAAGAAACTTGATTCTGAATTATTTTGAATCCATAAAAGTTATAACTCTCTAAAGGTTCTAAGTATCTCAAAAAACAGATTAAAATACCTAAAGATCTATATGAATCTTGTTTATAAAAACTTATGGACCATAAAACTATTAGAGATAGCTTAAACCTATGGATGCTTTGGCCATTTTACCAGATGTGATAAACATGAATGTATAATCTGGCCAAAACAAAAATCCATGAATCCTTTTCTGTGCCACTTTCGGCCAGATCTTCCAAATTCAGTCAACCCATCCATAAAATCGAAATTAAAAATCATTATTTGCATATCCTTGATCATTAATATTTATTTTGTAACTGTCAAGAGTTTTAAAAACTTTTCAAAGATTTTTATAAATGCAAAATCAGATTTTATAAACTGAAAATCGATTTTATAAATGCTTGCTTGATTTTATTAAATGCATATCTTTGACTGAAAATGTTTATAAAAGTTTTATAACATATAGTCTTGATTTTAATTGATATGTCATAAGATAGAATAAATATGCATGAAATCATTTGATCATATAGGTTGATAGCTAAATAATTGAACCAACCTTGAATAGATTTCATATCATATTGAATATTGATCATATAAGTTGCTAGTTAAATTATTCTTGATCTAGCTTCATCCTTGAACCTGATTTTAATTGTCCTGATCATCTTGAACCAACTTTGAATGCAATTGTCATATTGTTTAAAATCTGACCATACATAATTGTCATATTGCTAAGAATGAATTCATGTTTGCATATCATTGACAATCCTGATAATAGTTCATATAAATTAAATTGGTTCATATTGCTTGCATTTAGTAAATCATTAGATCAAACTTAGAATCATCCATGAACTGACCTTTGCATGCATCCAACTATCATATTGTTAAAACTGAACATAGGAATCACATAGTTGTTACCAACATACATGTTCGCATAGCTTTAATGATGATGATACTAGTGCGTCTGAAGTGGTTCATGTTTCTTGCATCTAAATGATTTATCCCACTTTGCATATAATTAAACCAAATTGGTTTTCATTTAAGCTTAGCATGTTTGCTTTGATTGAAATTATAAACTTGTTTTAAACCGATTTTAAAATCTACTTTGGTTTACAAATATATTGAACATTATAAATTTTTATTTGTCTTCTCCATGATGCATTTTATAAATCCATATTGATTGACAATGTCTATCTTAATGCATATAAAACCTTCCTGAATGGTTATTAAAATATAAACCAGTTTTGAAACCAATTGATTGAAAATCTAATTAAATTTGGTTTAGACATATTCTTGTCTTGTTTTACCCTATTAAGAGGGGAAGGAATCGGTTTTGTTTTTATCTTGAAAAACCGATATATCCTGATGCATTAAGAATCACATATAAAATTCCTTGGATCCAATGCTTTAACAGAACATTCTTCTGACTAGTTCTTGCTCCATACATTTACCCCTCAACCATTATGATTGATTTTCATCCATATTGCTTGATCTCATCTGAATGATGATTGATCCTTATTCAAATTCTAAAGGGCCTTAATACTCTATATATAATCGATCCAAAATCTGAATTATGAATTACTAGATGCAATGATCAAACGATCATTGTCATACTAGAAATGTTTAAAGCAAATAGATTATATGATTTGGGGGGAAGCATTATTGAAAATCATATAAATTTGCTTGCATAGATTCTTTATGCTTGAAAGCAATGTTAAATATTCAGATGTTGAAAATCATCTTGAAATCTAAATCTTGCTCACTTTTGAGGTATATCACTTTGAGAATCCTCTGGACCTTTGGATAGAACTGAAATTCAGATATGATCACCAAAGATCGGTGCTCTTACCAAAGGCCTTAATAAGTGAAGGAACATAAAGATCCAATACTATAAGTCTATGGATGAGTATAACTCGGTTCTATTCATGATAGTCTCAATGTTGAAACAGTGTGGAGAGACTATCACATATGCTGAGATGTTAGAGAAGAAATTCTCTACATTCCACAAGCAATGTTTTGCTTCAGCAATAATACCGAGAAAAGGGTTCCTCCACATATGCAAATTTAATCTCTTGTTTGTTGCTTGCTAAGCAAAACAATGAGTTACTCATGAGGAATAGTGAGATGAGGCCTCCTGGATTTTAAGGCATTGCCTAAGGCACATACGGCCACAGAGCCATATGAAAGAGTCAAACCATGGCCATGTGAAAGGCCATGGAAGATGGCAAGGGTGTGCGTGGATATCACCCACAGTCACTCCATAGTCGAGGCCGAGGCCAAGGTTATCAACCTAGCCGTGGGTATAAGTCCGATTTTAATACCCATGCCTCGACCAAATCAGCTTGCCATCGGTGTGGGATGAATAATCATTGGGCCAACCAATGTAGAACTCCCAAACACCTTGTTGAACTCTACCAGGAGAACATAAAGGGATAGAACCCTATGGCCCATTGGGTCCATCTAGATGGTGCGAATTATTTCGACCATGAGAATGATGATCAGCTTGAATACGAGACTTCATATTGCCTTAAAAAGACCAATTAGATTTTGACATCATTTTACTTTGTCTTTGTTCTCTATAGTGGACCAAGCCACATTACATTAAGAGACAAAAGATATTTTATTCAAGATCATGGCTAGCCCAACCTTATGATGCCCAAAGGCACACATCTAAAATCTCTGATGCTTTACATTCCACATAAATCAAAGTGGAATTTATCAAAGTTTCAAAGACATTCATATGAATGGTCTACATATTGAAACTATGGGCAAAGGAAAGAAAGAATTCCTTCTTATTTATGAAAAATGCCCAAGGCCAAAGGAAAGTCCTAGAGACTATACCTACTATATCTATAAGCCTTCATTGAGCCAAGATAAATATGATTGAGGATTAATATCTCAACTCATTTTCCAAAGAGTTCAAAGAAGCCTTTAACAAATGGCACGACTTGCTCGGCCACCCAGGCTCAGTTATGATGCGTAAAATACTCTTGAACTCAACTGGACATTCCTTGAAAGAAAGGAAAAGAGGTCCGACCAAGGCATTGCCTATAAGGCATTATATTCACCCTATAAGGTCCATTGAATTAAGAAGAAAATATGGTTTTCTACAATGGACAAAAGGGAATAAAAGTACCTAAATTAAATTGCCTAAGTGGTCAGGCTACATTCTCTATTGATCTAGTGACCAATATGATGTTAGACATAAGCCAGGGCAATCATGTTTGATTGACCCACGAAATTTATCACTTAAATGGCATTACCATACATAGCCATCCAGATTATGATGCAAAGATTTGAAAGGGCACAAAAGCTATCCCATAAGATCTCACGTTTGTGCGATATATATCTATGCACAAGGGAAATTATTGTCCTAAGCACCACGAATTAGAGTATGTTCATGAGGGGAAGTGAGGACAAATCCTTTGATACATGACCATACTAAAATCCGTGAAAAATGGTCCACAAGCATATTACATATTGGTTGAATTTATGATATTATGACCATTACCTATAAGTTTCAAAGTCCATATGCTTGGGACACCATGAGTTATAAAAGAATTAACTTGCATCAGGCCACTGATATTAGATCAGACCATAGAAGTGATTATAGATATTCCCACCTCAGACTAATACGGGTCATGAGTCCAGACATATATCATCTTAAGATATTATGAATGAATCCACCACAAATATATGTGCCATCTAAGATCATGTGATCTTAGAATCTCATAAGGAGGATTGGGAATATATGTTGGATATATATATATATATATATATATATATTATGAATATACTTTCTCCATAAGTTTAAAAGAAACCTTGAGCCAAAATGGGTGATCTAATTATAGACCAAGGAATAAGGATTACATAAGATTTATGAATCCGAATATCCAACATTTGAAAGGAGAAAAGTAATAAGCTGGTAAAGAATGGTATCAACCATCAATGTCTTGGCAAAGATCCTCGGACTAGAAAATAAATTATAGACGTCCATATGCTACAATGATAGCAAAATAAAATGCCAGACACATTGACCCGAGAAAAGAATGACTATGTCATCCCAGCTTTGCACCACACGGTTTTGATGTCTTAAAGACTCAACCAAGTTGCTACAGAGTCAAATATAAGACCAAATAAATGTTCCAATTAAAGTTCCATAAATTCAAAGGAACCTCGGAAAGAAAGAAAGGTGCATGAGATGAATTCCGAGTTTTGTTAAGGAAACCATTCCAGACATTGAGATATAAGGCTGGCCAGCTGAACAGCTAGGTACCATACCATATAACTTAGGACGCCAAGTTAGAAGGTTACAAAGGTCCTAGATAATGAAATCTCAAAATTGATTTATACCATGTCTGGAATTAAAAGGAACCATATAAAGATATAAGTGTGTCGACACATACATTCATAGAAAAGCGCAAGTATGTAGCACATGAATAATGAATCGAGGATCATGAACCCACGCAAGAGTACTCATAATCAATATTGAAAGAAACGTGGGGTTATAGTGATATATATAAAAGGCGTGTTGTATTGGCCATAAATATGTAAACGCCATATGATGTCCAGTGAATAGATAAAATCCTGAAAGAAGGATAAAATCGTGAGACAGACCAAGAGAGGTCTATATAATCCAAAAGTGGTGGATACTACTATATATGTCACTACATATAATGTCTGGAAGAAATTCAAAAGATATAGTAGGATATATATGACTCATTGGATGATGATAATATAATTGTACCTAAAAGGTTTACCAAAATGTATTGAGCTCAGAATAATAAGATGAGAAAAGAAGTTCTCATGAACAACATTTTTCCTAAAGCTGTACATGGACTGAATTAAGTTGCTACATGTAAGCAAAAGAAAGATTCTATAAGAACAATTCAAATCAGTCCATAGAAGAATTTTAAATTCCTTGTGTTTATACTAATCAGCCTAAGAAAGGTTAAATGGTTATTCATTGAACCTTAGAAAAGGTAATAAACCATCAACACAAATTAACCAAATTTTGGTAATACTTATGGTTGGTAAAATTCTCAGCATGAACCAACTAAGATGTGGTATGAATGAATAAAGCTATCATAAAGATAAGCTATAAGATCAAAGTCCATCTTTGAACATAAGGTGTAGGACCGCATTATGCGTCCATATGCGACCCAACGGGTCCGACCAGATTGTAAGATTTGGTCCATGATAAAAGCTGTAGATCATGGATGTCATTAGACATGAGTTTGATGATCTATTAGATCAGTTCTATGTCAAGGCCATGCACGGCCTAGATCTGTCCAATCGTCCATATATATGTGTGCACGAATTGCCGACATATTAAGACTGAAAATGTCTTAGATTGATCATAGATAAACTATGGACATATGTAAACTAGGATCATTATCTAACCGATATGACCTATGTATAAAAGTTATCTATGACAAAAGAATATTATACTCAAAAGGCTAAAGGCATGTCCATAAGTCCTAAAGATCAAAAGTAACTCTTACTTGATATAATGATGATCCATATTATATAAAGGATCTAAAGTACTAGCCGACCAATTTATATGGAAAGGCATATAAGATGATTTGGTCAAGAACCATAATCAAACGACCAGAGTATAAAATAGTACATTTTATCTAAGTACTAAAGTGGTCAATATCAAAGTGGTACATTTTTCTAAGTAATATCAGGATTCTAAGAGACATGATATGTCCGAACGATACAAGATTGTTCAAATACGAATCCATGAACATCCATTTGAAAAGTGATGTCAGATCAGGAGAAGTAATATGTGTTGTACTCTTTTTCCTTAACTATGGTTTTATCCCAATGAGTTTTCCTAGTAAGGTTTTAATGAGGCAACATTAAGCATATTACTAACTCACATGGTTATGACCATCCAAGGGGAAGTGTTATAATATCCATTGTGTGGATGGATCATAACCAAGTACTTAACCAAGTACTACATAAGTCCAACAAGTACAAGAGGAAGTCCAAGGAGGTTTACATCCAGCCCATCTACATTCAAGCCCTTCACATCAGTCTCCGGCCCATCTAAATTGTCCAGATTCATCCAAGACTTAGTCAACATTCATCCGGAGTATTTACGAGCTTTGACCAATGCTGTATCTTTGTAATGAATGTAGTCAAATGTGTAATTAATGTGTAGATCTTCTCCTTTGTGTAAACTCTTGTATCAAACCACTATATATTGTGGTGTTGGCTAATGAGAAATAATACAACATTCTCACAAATCACTCTCCACATTCTCTTTAGTTTATAACATTAAAAACGTTTTCAGTACATTTGTACCCACGGCTTAGCAAAACGATCTTCAGACAGAGACTGTGGTTAAGATATCTTCATCACATAAGTACCAAAGCTTGCAAAAAGGTCTTTATTAGACAAAGACTGAGTTTTCATCACACTTTGTACCCACGGCTTATGAAAACTATCAAGACAAAGGCTGGTAACTGAAAACAGATTGTACCCACGGCTTATGAAAAGTACTAAGACAAAGGCTGGTAACTGAAAAAATATTGCATTAAGACAAAGGCTTACCAAAAAGGGTCTTTAAACACAGGCTGTGAACGAAAAATTCTTGATCACACTTGTACCCTCAGCTTTGCGAGAAAATCTACAGACAAAGACAGTGAGTGAACACCTCGTCAATATGTCAACTGTGATTGAAAAACGTCTGTACCCACGGCTAGACAAAGACTGGGTTGAAATGTGTTCAGTTATACATTAGTACTTACGGCTTAGAAAAGACCAACGGCTTACAAAAAAAAAGTTGTAGACAAAGGCTATATGATCGTCCCAATGGCTCTAAAAAAAACTATTGGTTGTTTAGAAAAACAACCATCTGCTTACAAAATGTCTTTAGACAGAAAATGACTATGCCTAAGGCTAATGAGATAGTTGGAAGGATTCACTAAGACAGACTATGAGTTGGTTTTGGAGATAACGATCCAAGTTATGAAAAATAATTGGAAATCTTGCTACCCACGGTTTGAGATAAGTCTTCAGACAAAGACTCTAAATCTAAACCACATCCATTACTTACCTACAGCTCTAATATGCAAAAGGTGTTTAAGGATGACAAAACTTAGTACTAACGGCTTTTTTAAACAAGTCTTTAGACAGAGACACTGATTGTAAACGTATCTAGTACCCACGGCTTGCAAAAATGAAGTCTTTACACTGATTTAAGATGTATTCGTTACATTAGTATATAGTACCCACGGCTTAACAAAGAGTCATCAGACAAGGACTGAATCTATAGAAGATTCATTGCTTACTACCCACGGCTTGCAAAAATGAAGTCTTTACACTGATTTAAAATGTATTCGTTACATTAGTATATAGTACCCATGGCTTAACAAAGAGTCATCAGACAAGGACTGAATCTATAGAAGATTCATTGCTTACTACCCACGGCTTAACAAAGAGTCATCAGACAAAGACTGCTTAACTACCCACCCCCGACTTAGAATTTTTTTTTTCAGACATCTGCCATGTTGCTTTTCCAGTACCCACGGCTTGGAAACTTTACTGCTCAGAAAACGTCTAAAGGCAAAGACTATGAGCTGAAAAAACCTTTTGTACTTTATAGTAACCAACGGCTTATATAAAGGTTGGATACATTAAGTACCCACGGCTTATAATGAAAATTTTAGACAGAGACATATTCATTGTATTAATAGTACCTACGGCTTTACTACGTGCGGCTTATGAAGTCTAGACAACTACAAAGCAATGACTTTGTGAAGAGTCTCCAGAAAAAGACTGAATACCCATGGCTTATGAAGAATCCTTAGACAATATTGATTTACCCATGACCAGCGGCTTAAAGAAGTCTTGAGACAGAGACTTATGTACCGGAAACTAATTCTTCACATTAACGACCTGAAAAAGACTATGAATCAAAAACAGACTCCTTACTAAACGACATAGCATTTAGAAAAAGACTGCGCATCAGTTTTTGGCTTTGTTGCATGGGTTACATAACCAGTGGTTCAAAACCAAGTCTTTACGATAGAGACTGTAAACCAAATTGCCAAATCTAAGACACAATGAACAAAAACTAACATTATTCCTTATTTTTACCATTTGCAGCTAAGCTCAGAAGCTAGAAAGCTACTAGTCGAGTCTTATGTTGCTCTATGCAGAGGTGACACACAGCTAGGAGGGAAACTGGTGATTATCCGTAACCATTCTTTTGTTTCTTTCTTTTTACTACAAGTTATCAATTTTCTTTCTCTCTGAACTTTGTTTTTTTTTCAGGTGAAACCGATTCATATTCTTTTAGCTGTCAGACTTCTTCAGTTATCAAAAGGTAACTTTTCAGACCTCTTTTTCTTTACTCATCTCTTGATTTCTCCCAAAATCTCAATCACATATTCATTTCTCTTATCTAGTGTTAAGTCAGGGGATATCGATCTTCCAGAGTATCAACATGGACGACACAGATGAAGTCGAGAATCCTGGTAATTGAGAAGAAGATCAACGGAAGGGTGCAGCCGAGCCAGCTCCTGTTACTGACTTAAGCACCGTTTATACTCTTCCTCTTACTCTGAGACACTTAAGAACCATAACAAGCATCATGGTGTATTATCAACAGATAATGGAGCAGCAGCTCGGAAGCTGGTTATTAGCGAGGAAGAATATGATAAAATCACACAGGCCTTAAGTCATTTGCCTTAGACAACACAAATAAACTGTAAGCAACTAAGCACTCCTCAGTTCTCGAGACCATTACTTTCTCTCTTCAACTCGTGATACAACTCAACTCTTATTCTTCTTTAGGTTCTGATGGAATCAGCAGAACGAGAAAAAGAAATACAGTTCGCAAGAGCAAGTCAAACTTGATCAGAGCCATTATTGAGGTGAATCCAATCCAAAACATTAACTGTAGGGATATATTCCTCTAATTTTACCACTTCAAGGGTAAAAATTCACGAGGTAACTATGAAGCATTTTGCGTCAACTAAAAAGTAAAAACTAGTTTTAATTATGATTTCCTCAGGGTCTTGTATGCGTTTCAGAAGACTCAGAGACGATTTCAAATGTATCAGATTTTCTTGACAGGTATGTGCTTTTCAATACTTGTTTGTTACTTAGTTGATACAGTTATGAAAATCACAGTAGCAGACACATACATGAAGTGAAGACTAGTTACAGGATATATCCCGAAACTTCTATAAACTAAACCCAAAACACTAATCACTAAACCCTAAAAGAAATATAAACCCTAATCCAAATATCATAAATGCACATACATAACATGAAACATTATCAAAATAGAATAGTAACAAACGAAATAGTATAGTACATATTATTCAAATTTTGAAATATTTATGATTAAATATTATTCAAATTCAACCCAAACATTTCACAAACTAAACCAAAACACTAATCATTAAACCCTAAAAAGTAATATAAACCCTAACCCATATATCAAAATAAGCAAATAGTAGATAATAATGGAGTATTATTAAAATAGAATAGTAACAAACTAAATAAAATAGTAACACACGAAATAACATATATTGTTTCAATTAAAAGACATCGATGATGGTAATTAATGGTGGTAAGTAAAGTGAAGAAGAAGTTTGTGCACGTATTAACCAGAAAAGAAGGACAATATAGTATATATTATAGTAACAATAGAGGATGTTTTTTTAGCTAGATACCTAATTATATCTTATTACATGTCTATTCAGACCAATTTCCATATTATATAAGCAGATATTAGAGAATCTCTATCAATGAAACTCTATGAACCCCTATTTTTTCATTATTTTAATATTTTTTTTTCGTTTGACTTTTTTACTAAAAAAAAAAAATTAATCGGACCAATCGCGGACCGCCACGTGTCATGGGGCCTGCGCTACAGTGACGATCCGGGTTCACGGCAATGATCCTCCAAAAGACAGGTTCACCTTCTGTATAATATTTTAATATTTTTTTTTTTCGAAAACCGTGTGAACCTCCCCATTGAACTCTCAATGGAGATGCTCTTAGAGCTTAGTTTTGTTTACTCTACCAGGTGTACATGGTAACAAAAATGTCTTCTCTGGTCAAAGGCATACACCTTTTTTGTTCTTTACCGTCTGATTGTCATTTTCATTCACAAGCCAAATAATAAAATTTATCAATGTTTGCTTATCTTTCGAAGAAAAAAAAATTGCATAGTAAGTACTCCTCCGTTTCGAATTATTTGTCGTTTTAGAAGAATTTTTTTGTTTCAAAATAAGTGTCGTTTTCGATTTTCAGTGAAAAATTTATTGACAATATTCTCTATTCTATTTTTCTATTGGTTGATATATGGATAGGTGTATTGGTAATAATGTTTTTATTTTGGAAATACATAAAATTAAATGTTTTCTTAATCTGTGTGCATAACCTTAGAACGACAAGTAATATGAAACGGATGAAGTAATAGATTACATGATACCATAAAAAAATAATTTTCCCTTAATTGATACCCGTCTTATACTTTTAAGTATAAAACCACAACTACTTGATTGATTAACTAGATTTTGATTCGGGCTTTTAAAACGCAGAATCATTTCGATTGTTAAAATTTATATTTAAAAATATTTATATATAGTTTTTAATATTGTTAGTTTAAAAAAAATTTGAATTTTACAACTATTGATTGATTTTTTTATTTAATTTGGGACAAAGAAATGAACTTATACTGAAACAATTAATTGAAAGTGGGATAAACTGGTTTCTAATGATCATTTATTATTTTAAGTTGCAATTAACATAATCTATTAATTAAAAAAATCCAACATAAGATTCCTGGCACATTCATAACTATAAACAATAACATCATAACAAAGATTTGTAAATATATGTTAACATCAGTAACGTGAACTATTTGACATATCATCATACCATCATATAAAAGAATATTGATAACTAAACGAAGAAGTTGTTTACAGAAAAAAAAAACTAAACGAAGAAGTGACCAAGTTTTCTTGTCCTGCATATAAGATTAGTATTTTATATAAGGGATGATCACGTCATTTTCAAATGCAAATCCCTTGTATGCTACGGTCCTACGGAAGATCCACCATTAAAGCTTCATGCTTACGTATTTTATATAAGGGATTGAATGCGTTCCAGGGATGGGCGAACCTTGGAGGAGAGGTGAACATAAAAAATAAGAGAGTGAATATTATGAGTGTGAGTTAAAACGATTGTAGAAGCTTATCACACAGACACATACCTTTTCATCAAGAAGCTGAAAAGGTCCACGACCATGAACTCACCCTCTTTTCACATCAAGCGCCTATAAGAAACGTAAAAGACACGTAAAAACTGAGAAACATATGGACATATATGTATATGACGCAGACACCAACAAATATCATATAATCCGTATGCAGCAGACAGATAAAGTCATCAGAGTTACCTTCTCATCCAGGAAATCAGTTCACCTCCTTTCTTGACGTTCAGGGCCTCCCAAAACCGGAGAATTCTAACCTCAGCAAGAAGCGTGTAGGAAGTAGTCATTACTGGAACCAAAGCAAGCAACAAAAAATCTCTTATTTTCAAGTAAGAGGCGTTTGGATAAATTAATTGTGCACAATATGAAAAAGGAGAGACAACGCAAGATAAGAACACATGTATTGGTCATGTTAAGAAAGTACACACGAACACTGAGCTAAATGCAATCATTACAGTGATCCTTATTCAATATACGTACCTATGGGGTGAATTCAAAACGTAGCGGTAGCTATTAAGTTCAGAGAATGTGACAGATTCAAGTTTCTTAACACTACCATACTTGGAAGATATACCAGAAGAACCACTCGCTGCTCTACAGAGCCTGCAGTTGGTATGTTTAATGTGGGAATTAATGTCGTAGTATTGTGAATGGCTTGGCTGTCAAGAAAAAAGTAGAACTGTGTTCCTAAACCAAGGTAGTATAATGGAAGTGGATTTATTGAAAGATGAATTCTAAATACATACCGAGAAAATCTAAGTTGGTGTTAGCGAGAGCCATTAGCTGTTCATACTTGCAAAACCTGATTTTTTTTCGCTGGGATGCCAGCCGTCGGGTCGACAACCTCGACAAAGCTAGTATGCTCGTTAGTTAAATCGAATATAGACAGGAGAGGCGCACAGTTTGGAGTGGTTATAGCTTCTAGCAGCATAGAAAACACTAAGCTCGTAGACAGCGCCTTCACTCAGTAGATTTTTAAAAGTGCAGAGCCGATGTGCGATGATGGTACCTTGTATCAACATTGACTACAAATGAAAACAGTGGATATTCCGGGCAGATCAAATCAGGTGTTCCTTAAATCAAGTTTTTGTAAAATCTTATATGATTCAGTACCTTCTCGTCAAGTAAATACAATGTCCACCCCCAACCAGCTCGCCTCCTTTCTTCAGAGTGTGCGACTCCCAGAATCAAAGTTGACGTGTCACCATTGCGTCCTTAAAACCACCAGTCTTCAAGTCGGAAAGGTACAATTGGGAAATCTCCATTATTGTTAGCTTCAGTTTGGGGAGAAATCGAACCGCCATCAAAAAGATAATTGGAACCGAGATTTAAACTGAGAATTATATTGAAGCGGAGATAAGAGTAAGAAGCTATGAAGTTGGATCTTAGGCGTTACGGGGGAAGCTTTTAGGAGAAGAGTAGTGAAAGGATTGGCCAGATATCAAAAAAAAGAAAAAAAAAAGAAGGGTCCTGGGGTTTCTGGTTGTTCATCAACAAACGACATAACTCTGGCACATTACTTGACCGTTGTTAGGGTTTCGTTTTCTGAATCCAGACGGGTGAAGTAGGAAATAGAAGACCTTATGACGATGGACCATAACAAATCAATCCAAAAGGAACATCCCTTGCTGGACCATAAGTTAGGAACCCAGAACATAAAATTTGGAATACGGGCGACATGGAGGGTTGAGCATCTAGAAAAATCAACTTTATTATATAAGATTCCATGAGAAACAAAGATACTGCTATACAATTACAACCAGTCTTTGCTCAATGGATACAAAATACCCATGCTTTAGCACCTGGTGTAACAGCTCCTGGTGAAACAGCGAGCACCAGTTTGACACGATGCCACGTGGCAGAAGAAACCCCTATCTCCCAGGGTGACGTGGAAGGATGAACATCTAGAGAAGTCAACTTTATTATATAAGATAAGATAATGCATTTTCATATTCAACAACTTTTTATGTATCTTCTTAATTTTTTTTTCAATCTTGTCTTTTAACATTTTACTAGAGTTTGACCCGCGCGTGGACGCGCGGGTGTTTGTTTTCAGTAATTATATATATATTTTAAAAACAAAAAAATTTATTGATTTCAATTATACAATGTTAGTGTATTGTTTAAAATATATATTTCGTTATGTAGTCTTTATAGTCTGGAAATAGATTTTTTTTTATGTGGTTGGATCAGTTATATAGTTATACGGTATCAATATTTTATATATGAGAATATGTAATAAAAATACTTCAACTAAATTTCGTTAAACTTTTTAAAATCCAAAACATTTTTATATCCAGTTTAATATCCAACCAAATTTTTTTGCTCATTTTAATATACAAATTGATAAAAACTATACCTATTTTAATATCCAAACTTTGTTTCTTTTAATCAAAAATAAAAATAAGTTTCAAACGAATTTTGAAAATCTCTAAAATTTACAAAATAAAAAAAAAATCTTACTTTATTTTATGTTTGAGAAAATGAATAATATTAAGGTCACATATTTTATTTGTACTTCATTATTAAAAGCAGTGGCATTGACCGTAACATTAAGGATGAAATGATTTAATATCATCCAACTAATTACTGTTAATCATTATATAGATAAATATAAGATATGATCTAACATCATTCAATTAATTACTGTTAATCATTATATAGGAAATGAGCTTTAATGCTTTGTAGATAAGGAAGGCCACGAGATTTTGTTTCCTAGTTGAGATTTTTTTTTAGTTAAGATTTAATGACAAATTAGGTTGATTTAGGGCAGTGGCATAGACTTGTAATATTTGTGAAAACTTAAGGGTTAATTCTAATTAGTACTTCAATTTTAATAGATTAGACTAGATCTTGACCCGTGCGACCGCACGGATATTAATCTTTAGTTTTAGTTTTTATTTATTTATACTAAATAGTATATTTGTAATATTTGATCGTTTTATATTGACTAAGGTAGGGGTGGATATTTGGGTATCCACTCGAATTCGATTAAAATTTATTCGGATTTGAGTTTTTTGAGTTTAAAGATTCTAACTCTATTCGAGTATTTATAACCTTTGGTTCCGGTTTGATTCAGATCTTTGCGGATTTGATAACCCGTTTAAACTATTTTTAAAATTTCAAAATTTATATATCTTTAAATTTCTCTAAATCTTAAGCCAAAGTACCTAAATTAAAAATTTAAAATAGATTTAACTTGAATATTTGGATGAAGAATAAATATATATTTTAAATATTTTTGATGTTTTGATTATTGTTTATCTACTTTAAATGTTAACTTTTGATTATTTTTTATATTTCAAATATTTTAAACAACTTAAAATAGCTTATATGTTAGATATTAATTCGAAAAATAGCTAACATATTGAAGTATATAAATATGATTTAAATATATTCGAATATCCAAAATATTTCGTTCGGATAAGGTTTGGTTATGGTTCTCTAGATACCAAGTTTGGATATTATCTAGTTTCGGTTCAAATTTGCTAATATTTTTTCGTTCAGATTTTTAAATGAAAAGTTGATATTATAATTTTCAGAATTGTTTGTCTAATAAAAACATATTTTTTTTTTGAATTTAACATTGATTTAATGGAGAAGTTAATGAAGTGTATTAAATTCAAATTTAATTTTGGAAAACACATTAATCTAAGTGGAAAAGACAAAACATTAAAATAGAAAGTATCATTTAATTGTGTATTTATTTTAAATATAATTTTGAAAAACACATTAATCTAAGTGGAAAAGACATCATTAAAATAGGAAATATTATTTAATGTCAGTGGCATACTATTGTAATTAAAAGTAAAAACTAAGAGGTATTTTATATGGGTACTTCTCTTTTAATAATATAGATATGTGTTATTAAATATTTACTATTTTTGAACACTTTTCGTTGCCAAAGAATTCCTTCTATATCCGCGTAAATTTCTTTCTCTCTTTCACTTTTTTTTTCTCTTTCACTTATTTTGAGTGTGATTGAAAAGCACAATAGGCGATAAATAATCAGAGTAAAAGGTATTTCAGCCCAATTACTCCACTTTTTGTCCAATAAGGTAAAATTCGTTTTCTTTCATTCACGCCAGAAGAGAGTAAAAGTAGAGTAATTTATGAGAAGGTTACACTAAAGGACACATTATGTTTTTCCCTTTCACATACAGACACATTGTGAATTTAAGGCACTTTCTATGTACTGTTGGTGTTTGATGAGACGAAAATATCCCTGTTTTATTTTGAGGAAGCAACTAAAGTGTAACCTAGTTAAAATATTTAGTTCTCGTTTACATTTATGGAGTGACTAAATCTGAACCATTTATTTGTGTGTGATTAAATCTGAGCCATTTAATTTTTTAAGAAATGAATCGATTGAATAATAAATGAATGCTGTAAATGATCATAAGTTATCCTTTTGTCCATGCTAATCTTTTACTTTCTTTTTATTAAAAATCAAATTTCTACCCCACATATTTTGTGTTGGCCTTTCTTTCATTTACATGAATAGAAACATATAAATATCTTTATAAATTAAAATATGATATTTTTTTCTTTTTATTTTGATATCCATATGTATATATAAAATTTTTGTTTTTATAAATCTAAATTTCATGGACATATTAATAAATGGTGAAATGTGGATGGTGAATTATGGATGAGAATTAGAAGAATAACAACTTTGATACATGAGATTTGTGGACAACCATTTTGTGGACAAGATCGCTAGTAGTAAACACGAAATTTGTGGACATCCATTTTGTGGATAGCAAATTTATGGACAAAAAATTCGTTGATAAAATACTGATGGATATGAAAGCATGGATAATAAGTAGGATTTCTAACCGAACCTTGTATGTCTTTCGCCAGAAGTTGTTACAAATTTGGAATGTGGCTCTAAAAATGATTAAAGATGAGTATCTAGATCTATAGTGTTTGGTAAAAGAGAATGAGTGGATGTATCTCTTGTGGATAGGTTCTTGGTGTATAGGTTCATGTACATGGTGGATAAGTGTTTATGGACAACCTTCACCCAGGTATTCACCACCATCAAAGCCGTCACTTCCGTATCCACCACATCCATATCCATAACCACTAAAACCTCCACTCCAGTGTCCACCACCATCTCAGCCTCCGTATCCTTCACACCACCACCTCAGCCTCCGTATCCACCACTTCCGTATCCATGACCACTATAACCTCCACTCCGGTATCCACCACCTTAGTCTCCATATCCACCGTTTCCGTATCCATGACCACCACAACCTCTACTCCGGTATCCACCACCACTTCTATCATGGCTTTCACCTCCATATCTCCCACCCTCACGTCTTTCACCTCTTCATCTCGAGTAACCATCACCTTTATATCCACTGTCTCCGTATATCCACTTCTATATCAACAAAACAGGATGCATCAAAGAAAAAAAATCTATATGCCAATCTATACGAACCGAACCATTATGTCATAATTAAATTTATATGCCACTGAAATTAATTAGTTTTAAATAAATGAATTATGCCTACATCGCCAGACTACAAGAATCAGAGTAAAAAACATGTAACCTTGCTTCAAAACTGATGCATAAAAGAAAGAAAAAAAGACAAAAAATCACAATCAGATGAATAAACAAAGGGGAAAAACTGGTACTTGACAAAAAAAATACCCAGAAGAAAAACAAAGAGCAATCCTCACCGCTATCTCCACACCACGGCTTCCACAAGGCGTGTCTTCCCTTGCTTCCACTCCCGCTTATACACATGTGTCGGAGAAGGACCAACCGAACTTGATTGCTTTTGCCAGTAACGACGGCGCAGAAGAAGAAAATCGAGAAAAAGCTAAGGATACAAAGATGCTTTCAGCCTGAGATTGAAAACCTTCATCGATGGATCCCATCAAAATCTATTTGGAGAGCAATCTGATTATCAATGTCTCTGTAGTTAGCATCAATCCCTAATTAAAGAAACTCATTGATCCTTTTAATGATTACTTCAAACAAATACATGAGTCTTCGTTTTCCAATACCTTTTCTTTTGAGAGAGTCGACGGCTTCGTAATTTTATTCGAAGAACTTTTAAAATGATGGAAAGAAAGATTCATCAAAGTGAAAGTCCAAAATTAATTAACTTTTTTGGGTTTGGGTGATCATCTCTCTGGTACAGAAAAAAAGAGAAATAAGATAAATATTTAATACAGAGAAAAGACAACAAATTTTGATTTCTTTAGTTAAAGGACAAAAGAGACATTGCACACATCAAATGTGTGTCTTCAGAAGAAAGTGTTCTTTTGTGAAATTGGAAACTGAAAAAGTGTCTATCAATGTAATTTTCTCGTAATTTATTACTCTTACATTTGTCAGAGGAAAACTTAACGCTGAGTTTCGCTTTTTCTTTTCCTCCATATTCCACCTTTATTTTTTCCACCTTTTTCCACCTTTAAATACCAATCACACCCTTTAAATCCAATGAGTAACAAAAAATTCAAAATCAAAACATTAAATACTTATCTTAAAATCATTTATTGTCATCACATTTTCTTATCTACATTTTTTATTTGAACACTTTCAATTGTTAAGTTCATAAGTTCTTATCGTGTCTCTTAATATCCTGCTAACAGAAATAATTTCATCCAAAGATTAACATAAAACACATCGTCAATAAACCAAAATATCCTAATTTTCATGTTCTTCCCCCAAAACCTATGTGATTCCTCCTCTAATCTTTTGATCTTTCGTGACTATGCTTGGTACAATACTCCATTGCCGATGTTGATTCCCTTTGTTCATCTTCTGTTGTAAAACTTCACATCTCAAAAAGTTGTTTTTGTTTTTTTGTTTTTGTTATTTCCATACTGAATTTTTCAGAAAAAGCGTTCTAACTATGTGACATTTAAGACTATTTTGTCTTGTGGTTTATTGTTTCTAATTGAAGGATGTGAGACAATACTAACTTACTCCAATGTGGTCGTCAATATTCCAAACTGAAACAAGTAAAAATAAAACAGCATTCTATATTATTAATTTTTTTTATTTTTCTATATTAGGTTTGATAATACTTTTTTACAGATTTATGTTATTTTGAGCAATGAGGATCATGCAATATGAATATTGAGTTTTATCAAGAGGACACATATGTAACAATTGTTAGAGAAAAAACCCTGTAAAATGCTATCACATGCCTAATTTGAAAAGAAAAGTTGGTTGTGGGCCAGTGGATTTTGTCCTTTAGGAAAACATAAACATCTTTCCAAATCACCACAAAAGGGATTGTAAGAATATATACAATAAACATGTTGAATAAATATTTAACTGTTGAATAATCACAACTAGATTAGGACCCGCCCTAAAGGGCGGAAATTGATTTGTCAAATTTCAATTAATAATATATGGTATATATAATATGTGTATATAATATTATATATATTTTGTGTAACATTTATATATATATACATATTAGATATATATATAATATTTTATTAAATATATATAGAATTTAATAGTGTTATAATTTGTGTTGTACTTGTTATTAGTTTGTATTTAATCTTCTTTCATTTTTAGTATAATAATTTGCCTTGTCACACCTTTTACCTTTTAATTTATACACATAGTTATGCCCTTTTTCAAAAAAAAACTTATACACATAGTGTCGTAAAATGTAATATATAAAAAAACATATTTAAAAAATCTACTGACCATATGCCACCATTATTTGGTTGTTTGAACAAAAAAAAAATCATGTTCTTGCATAACTGTGTATGTTGTGATATGATATAGATGAAGAGTAAATATATGGAAGTAAAGTTAGTGATACGAACATGAGCCTATGTTGGTCTATGTCACAATTATTTGGTTTTTGGAAGACCAATGAGCATAAGCATACACGGTCTTTGTATGCTTACGTTGTAAATGAGTCGGATATTTTTTCTCTTATGTCTGGAATGATATGGAACTCGTTGATTTAAGAGTGGTTCAGTTTTATATGATCTAATTATATTAAGAGATGAACCAAAAATATTATAAAAGTGTTACTGGTTAGGTTTAAGTAATCTATGTTGGTTAAGATTTGGTTTAATTTAAGTTGGTAGATTGCATTGTATAGGAGGCATGATATATTCTAGCAACAACTATGAAAGAGTCCAAAATTTAAATGAGAACTTCAAATAGTAGATAATCCCTAAATTAATAGATTAGATGGGGTGTTGAATAATTAAGAAAGAAGACGTGAATTCAATCTGGTTGAATAAATTCAGCATGTTGAAAGAGGAAAAAGTGGAACATATAGAGTTGCTTTGGTTTTTCAGCAAAAAAAAGCAAAAAAGATGTCGAATTTTTTTTTCTTAAAAAATAAAATAACTCTATTGGTATGTCATATATGTGTCACTACACTATTAGTTGTTCTATTTCATATATTTTCATTTTATCGTAGTTTTTGAGATCAACTATCTTATATCAAATAATATATTTTTACAAAGAAAAATTATATCAAAACTCATGACTTTTCATATTTTATGGATCTGAATGTAATGCATACCAAAAGCAAAAGAAAAGGAGAACAAAACATGTAGTTCAATCTGCATTTATGGTTCATTCACCTTTCATTACGCAGAACCACACAAAATAAAATAAAATAATAATTAACTGTTTGAAGGGCATTTTGTGTGTTAAAAATTGTATTGCAGGGAAGGAGGAAAGAAAGTCGGGTAAAACATAAATGCCTAATAGGCTAATTTCTATTTTTTTTACTATCCTTTCTTTTGCCTATAAATACTACACTAAACACAATTTTATTTCTTTCCTTTTTAATTGTATACATATCATTAAATTCATGCACTTTTAAACCAAAACTAATTTTTAAAGTATGATTTAATAATTTCATTTCTCATACCTTTGTAACAATTTATTGTTAGATGAATTTATTTATAGAAATAATATGTGACATATATATTTTATTATGAGAAGAGGAGGCATTGATAGTTTTTTTTGCCTAGTTTATAAATTTCATATAAATATGAGAGTTGTTAACAATTACAAATGGAGATAACTGCAAAAATAATTAAAATTAATGTAAAACCTAGGTTACTTAAAACATCTAGCAACTACTAGGACCAAGGTATATTTTGGTATAGTAATTAACACATTAGTTGATGAACCAAAAATATCATAATGTCTATTTTTTTCCTTAAAATCCTATGTGATTCCTCCTCTGATCTTATCTTTGGCGACTATCATATTAACTTGACATGAACTTTTCAGTTACTGAAAAACAGTTACGTATTATGATGCCTAAAATTTTCAAGTAATGTACATTTTGACGCCTATATATGAACTGTGTAACAAGATCATTTTGTATTTGAGAAAACTTAGGAGTCCTGGTCCTCTGCAGATAAAGACATCGGTTATAAAGAAACGCACAACCAACACATATGTATTCAGGGAAAACATATTCCAAGATAACATAAGGCATTCTCGTATTCAAAGCCCCCAAAATATTATGTTGATTTGGTATCAGAACCACTTACTCTTTAGAAACATCTGCAATTCCTCCACCAGCAAGTAAAATACATCATGATCACCTCAATAAATTTAATTACTTCCTCTAAAAGTAATGTTCTATATCTTTCTGAATTTTATGAGACACTGTTTCATTGTTTTTAGGGACATTCTCCAAAACAACTTTACTTACAATTCTGCTTTTTTTTGTCATGAATTATACAAAAAATTTCCTATCGGCTGATTCCATCAACTCATGACCTTGAAAAGGTAATCCTTTATGCTAAAAAAATCTATAAGCATCAACTAAACATTCAATCTGATCTTATATATATTTTTGGATATGTTATCCTGCATAAAAAGATGCGCGACTGAATGATCTTGATCCATAAAATCTTTTGTCATGAATTTATCATTTCCACTTTTGTTTCAGTGGATTCTTAAAACAAGTAGCAAACCAAACAAAATAATTTGTCTTTTCTCACTATATTCCAACCAATTTTCATAGAGATCAAACGAAACGACATTAAGTCATCTAAATTTATTCCCTACCCATGATTTTTCTAAATCATTACAACAAGGTAGGGGTGTGAAAATGAGCTACCTCGCTCAGCTCAACTCAGCTCATAGTGAACTCGGCTCTTTCATGAGCTAACTCAGCTCAGTTAATTTATTATATGAACTTCAATAGGTAAGCTCGAATTCAGATCATCTAGATCATTGGTTAAATGAGCTAACTCGTGATCTAACACAAAATAATAATAATAAAAATTAAATTAAATTAAACAGTGATAAAATAACTTCTATGATATTATTCAAAAATTAAATATTAAAAAATCCAAAACATAAATATTAAATACTAAACAAAAACAATCCATGACAAAAATAAAAAAAAACAAAACTCCTAAAATAAATAAATTAAAGCAAAACTCCAAAACCAATGGTCCAAATTTGGGATCAATGAAGTTTGTGAGAGAGATAATAGGGTTAACATGGGTTTATAAAGAAGATTTTGATAATTTCTAAACATGATAGTTTCTTTTTTCTTTCTTCGAAAAACATATGGATAAATTTTAAAGTTTTATTCCTATATTACTTATGTATATTTTACACTTTAGTTTAAAAGATAAATATGATAAATATAGAAATCATCTTTTTCATAAGAAAAATAGAAGTTATATATATATAAAATTACAAGTATAAAAATAAATAAGCTCATGAGTTAGCTCATCTATACTATTAAAGCAGATGAATGTGTATGAATCTGCCCCTAAATTTTTTAAGTAATTACAAAAATTGTATGTACTTTTTTCAGCATTATTTGAAACCAATCAAAAGTCATTATTTTGCAATTACATTAAAGAGTATTTAATATTATTCAGTTCTTATCCTTTTGAAAATTTTGTTTCCTAAATATTTGTATTATATCTTTCTAAAAATATTTTATCATTATTAATTATTTGAAAGCATTTATTAAATGAAACTTCAAAATAAAATCAAGTTGAAATAACAAATGATTAAATCAACACAATCATAATACGGGTCTAAATTATCTCAACTCCTTAAAATCTATACTATTAAAGCAGATGAATGATTATTAATCTGTCCCTGGATTTTTTTAAGTAATTACAAAAATTGCATGTACCTTTTTCGAGCATAATTTGCAACCAATCAAAAGTCATTATTTTGCAATTACATTAAAGAATATTTAATATAATTCAGTTCTTATTTTTTTTGAAAATTTTGTTTCATAAATGTTTGTATTATATCTTTCCAAAAAATCTTTCACATCTACTCTATTAAAATAGAGTCCTATTTGAACTTACCTTGGCATATGTTAAATTTGGGTCTATTGAATAATGTTGTGACTAAATGTTAAAACATATGACATGCAATTTATTTGATGACCGATATATTTACATTAAACAAACTTTAATCATTCGTGATTAATATTAAAATCTATCCAACATCTAGGTTATTTCTAGCGTGCCGTCTTCTCCTCTCCTCTATTCCACCATCATTACCTCCGACCATTATACACAGATAAATTTGCATGAAACAAAGAACAAAGTGGAATTAGGGTTGGTGGACTGATTCGTGGACCAGCAATTCTCTTTGATTCGATCAAGAGTTTTTGCTTCTTTCAATCATTTAGAGAAAGGAATCTTCAGATATCAGGTCCGGTTGATCCATACGAAAGGCCATGTAAGTGTATTAGATCTGTTCCATTCGATTTCAAGTTCTACCTTTCAATCCTCAATTTGCTTTATATAGTTTCACTGAGTAGGTTGAATCATGAAAAACAAAAAATCTCTGCAATTTTGTTTCTAGGTATACAGAACTTTAAAATAAGGTGTTTGTGGTTTGGTGGACTAAGCACATAAACTCTACAAAATTGTTATCTTCAAAAACAAAAACAAAAACTCAGAGTTGAGACCATTGCTCAATCATTACTAAAGGATCACGATTTATCTAGCAAAATAAGAAATAACAATCGGGTCCTTAGAAAACTATATGAATTTTGATGGCAAGAAACAAAGACGAGAGCTCAGGTTAGTATCTGTGATTTCTACCCTTGATTGTTGATCATCCCATCCCATGCACTCTTTCGTGAATTTTCTCTTGAATCAAAGTATCAGAGCTATGTTTTGTTTAATGCAAAGCTCAGGTCAGTCACTATATGAGTGGAACAGAGACAAGAGTGAATTCTTGAGTCAATGCCAAAAGATATTTAGAAGATGCGAAAGCTCCTAAGCAAGCTTTCCCTTCACACGTTTCTGTATGGTTTTAGACGTGCGGATCAGGCATTCAAAAGATCAAGGTCACTGTTAAATCTACTCAGTTCAGACTTGATGTTTTCAAGAATGTTGAGAGCAATGCTGAGGTGACTTTAAAGCTTTGACTCCATTGCTATGTGTTGTATTGATTTGGCCATATGTCCAGTTGATAATTGCCAATTGTGATTTTCAGGTCAAAGTTTTGGATGTTGATGCCTTTTTCATATCACACATCCAACTGAACCAAGCAGAAAAACAGAGGTGGAGGACGTATCGTGTACTGTAAGAATCCGTAGTATTTTTTTCTATTTATGCTACTCTTTTTTCAACTTTTGTTTTAGTCACAGTGTGCTGACTCTCCATTTTGCTGCTTACATGTCAAACCCATGCCATATTGAGTTGATTTTGTCAAAGAAGGAAGAGCCTCTGAGAAAGAGGTACGTTATCCACCTCAATGGGTGTATGTAATCCTGATTTTCACTATCTTCATTGATCTTTTTCTTCTCACTTTTTTATATATATTCTGCAGAGAAGCCAAAGAAAGGAGCTTCTTCTTGAGCTTTCGTGATCATTTGTGTTACAACGCTAGATACACTTTGTTTACTTTTTTCCTCTCACTTTGTTTACTTTTTTTTTTTTACTTTCTCTTTCGTTAAGACAAGTAACCATAATTGTAAAGACATAATGATGATTGGTTTCTGGATTACTCAAGTTTTAAACTCTTTAAACTTTTGATGTAGATTAACATATATAAAACTTTGAAATAAGGTGCATCTGAATTGTAATTACGCCTAAATTTGATTAATGTTTACTAAGTTTTTTATCAAACAAAATAAAATAAATAGTTAGTTCATATTGCTTATTGATTTATCTCTATCTTCAGAAACTCTACATACAAAAAGGTAATATGCTATTTGGACTCATTTATTAGAACCAATATAATATTATGAGTAAACTTAGGATTTGACAAGATACCACACCAAAGAACCGATTTGAAATCGACTCAAAAATAAAAGTTTCAAATCTGATTGGATATATGAATAAACACTCGAACATATCATTAATTGTTATATCCAAAGAACCGACACCAACTCCGACCGGAACAAAAGCCGAACCAACTCCGACCTGAACAAAAGCCGAATAAGTATTTGAAAAATACAAAACATTAATATATCTAAAATTATTAGTTGTGTAATCTATTAATTTAGGGGTACTAAATTTTATCTGCTTAAAAGTTTCACATTTAAATTTGGACTGTTTCAATTGTGTTATTATGGTTGATCCTCTGAAATTGATAGATTGTATATTATCTGATGCTACAAAGTGAATACAACCATTTACTCTATTAAATCCTAAATTTATCTACCATAAAAGTTGTCGTTAACTTTTGGATTCTTTCAAATTTGTTAGAAAAATGCATAATTTATGGACCATTTAGTTTAATACACTATAATCTAATTATTACATATATTTCTCTTCTTTTACAAACCAAACCAGCCAACTTATATTAAACCAACATCTAATTTCTTATAAGTAAACCAAATTAAATTATATATACACGACCTCTCACTGAATTCTTTATATGTTAAATAGTATTATGTTAATACATGGACTTCATCCAAAAACTAATTAGTTAGCCCAACCTTTTTTATATTCTAAGTATTATATACCACCAAATATATAGAATAATTAGAAAAACAATATTCACATACAAGCACTAACCTTTTTCATAAACCAAAGAAAAAAACAAAATCAAATAATCTAATTTCAAACCATAAACATGTATCGTGTTTATCATAAAAATTTGAAAATCAATTGAACTACAAATAAAATTAAAACATAAATAAAAATCTGTATTTTTATTTTTAAAATTTTATAAAATTGTTCCGCCCTTGAAAAGGGCGGGTCAAAATCTAGTTATTAATTATTTGAAAGCATTTATTAAATGAAATTTCAAAATAAAATCAAGTTGAAATAACAAATGATTAAATCAACAAAATCATAATACGGGTCTGAATTATCTCAACTCCTTAAGAATAGATTCATTTAAAATAAAAATTAAATCACATAAACTAAAATTATAGAAAATGTTTTGAAACCCACAAATGAATTTTTCAATACAAGAGTGTTGAAGATATAAAATATTTTATTTAGATTTAAAAAATAAGTGTAAAATAAGTTTAACTTCGGTTTAAATAAATAAAATCATATTACAGGTTAGAATTATTTAGAGTCTTCTAAAATTTAGTCATATTGAAAATAACAAAAATAAGTCATTAAGTAAATTTAAGATAAATTTCATAAAATTTAAAATATATAATTTTCAAAAATCATAATTTTTATTACGTAAAATAATTTTCTAACAAAAATGTATCAAAATCTAGTCTATCTTATTAAAACTCAAGTATAAAATCAGAGTGTTAGGAGATTTGATTAGGAGGATTAAATGGAGTTTTTGAAAACTTGAATAGTAGTCTTAATGAAATTTGTTTGGATACATGAATAGTAGTATTTATTAATTGTGTTTCCATATTTCACTTAGTTTAACAATTTAATTAATTATATTACATTAATAATAATTTATACCATTAATTATATTAACATAATAATAATAGTGCATATTTTTATTTATTAGTTAATCAATATTAACTTTGCGCCAATTATAAAATCAAAAATGTTAAATAATTAGGTTTTACATATGATTAAATGTTTGGTTTAGTTTATTTTACTAGAATATTTTTATTTTAGTTTCAATCGGTGGAAAATTACGTACCGAAAACATAGTTCAAAGGTATTTTTTGTGAATAAAATAATAACTTAAATCAAAATAATTAAAATGTGCTACATTTATTGCCACTTAATTTTTCACTCCATATAAGTATTTTACTTGATAAAAAAAAATCTTTCTATTTCAATTCATTAGGCAAACACATAGAAAGAGTTTTTTATTAATTTATATAAAATCAGTTCGCCATGAACATTATATGTCCATTTAGGTAAATGTTGTTCCTTTCGGGTATCGTTCTTTTTTTTGGAAACCAAGTTCCGCTTGAATATTATAAACTTATGTGTATATTTTGAGTTGGGTCATTCTGGATCTGGATGAATTCGGTTCTGATGTATAGGAACCTAAAAATATCTAAATAACCAATGTATCTAAAACGGGTTTGGATATTTGTAACAAAATAGCTATATAACCTGATTCGGTCCAGTTATTTTGAATATCGTTAGTTATATTATGATACATCTACAATATATAACACTAAATATGAAAAATAAATATTAACGTATAAAAATATATTTCAGGGGCCAAGTTAACAAAATATTAGTTGGTTCAGTTGAAATAAATATATTTAAAAAAATATATGAACTGAAAAAAAAATCAATATAAAAGTGCTGTACATTTGGATTCAAAATCATTTCTTTTAACAACAAACTACACAAATATGTTGATTTGTATACAAATTTAAATTACAATGTAAATATTTAACTAATATATAAATATGTCACATTGTTTAAACAAAATATCAATGTAAAAATATTGTACAGTTGCGTTCTAAAATCATTTATTTTAACAACAAGCCAAACAAATACGTTGATTGGAGAGGGAATAAAACAAAGCGAGAGAAACACATAGTTTACCAAAGACACTTTATGTGTCGAAATTATTATAAAGAAAGTTTTACTAAGATAAATACATTAAATAATTACAAACAAATAAAAGTAAAAAATAGTATCCGCGCTTTCGAAGTGCGGGTCAAAATCTAGTGTTCATTAAAGATCGTTCATATAACTCGTGATCTTTTTTAAACTCGATCAATAAACTCATTTATTAAATGAGTCTAAAATATAGAGATCATACTCATCAAAAAATGAGCTGAGCTGAGCTAGCTCATTTTGACACCTCTCCAACAAGGTTGACATTGATATGTAGTAAGATATTAGCATTTTACTTATCTCTTTCGTTAGCATAGTAGTCAAATATTCCTTTTTCCTTATGTATTACTATTATATGAATGCAAACTTTCCAAATTGGTTTTTGATGTTGACACTGGAGGATCTGAAAACAAACTTTGCAAATTAGTTTTTAATATCGATACTGCATGATTTGAAAGCAAACCTTCCAAATTGGTTTTCGATGCGGATAAATATAATTCGATAAATACCTGATAAATAACAATATTAGTATATTATAATATGAAAAATGAGAACAAATAAAAAACCTAATTAAAATAAAATACATAATAATTGTTAAAGTTGATAGCTAATCTTACTTAGAAAGATGGCAAATAAAAAAAAACTTTTTATGGATCAGTAATTTTCAATAGTTAAGTCAGTAATTACACTTTATTTAGATATTACTGTAAGACCAAGCGGATGTGCATATCTCCAGTGGTGCCAGAAGAGCCGATCTAATGATATTGTTGTTATGAAGCGAGATTCGATTCCGATCAATCCTAACTGTTCTAGTTTGTTTCAATTCGTCAACTGTTAGCTAGATTCATATGAAATCAAACAAGCAAGAACACACATGAATTGTTAACCCGGACTTTGTTTCCTACTTTTCGGAGAGAATGAAACTTTCATGTAATTCGACTATGTAATCGAGGTGAATAACAAGTGTATCTTTTTCTTTACGCAGCTATTACAAGAAGCTACTCAAGCTCGTTACCAGAGAAGAGTATCACAGTGTCTACGATGAGAAAGTCGATCTCTAAACCCTCGACCCTTCAGATGATGATAAAGACACACAGCCTGGACCGAGAGAAACCACTGACGCCTCACGAGATACGATTGCACCTTGATATCTCGTCTCTTAACTCACTTTCTCTCTCCACTGTGTAAATTCTCTCTCTTTCTACTCTGTTTCTCAAACGAAGAAGACAGACGACATTTTTGTTATGGCCGTTGTTGCCTTTTGAAACAATCTTCGGGTTATAACAAAATCAGATGACTTAACCCATAAACCCGGGGCCTTTTGGCAATTAGATCTGTTTCGCTTTAAGGCCCATCCAGACCAATGAAGAGTTAAGTCATCTGATTCGAAACGACAACACTCCACAGATGTGTCCTTTATCTCCTTGACAATACTATGCAACATTCTAATTACATCTTCATGTATTAATTATCAGTGATCTTATTAATTAAATTCGATGTAATTATAGTGTTATAATTGGACCTTTGTACTTGTAATTTACCATTTTGGGCTTTAATGAATAAGATGATAAAAGATGCACTTGTTGTAAACATATTTTTTTGTTTGAATGGTTTATATATATATAGCCTTTGATTCTAGAAAAAATTGCCAAAATGGAGTAAAAAAACAAGTAGATTGTCCATTTTTCATAAATCACTTTGGGCCCGTTTTGGATTCAGATATCCCTGGATAACTTTAAAAATTCTTATCAATTATTTTAACAGTCAGAAAAATATGAAAAAATATTTTGGTTGATTAAATATTAGTATTTCACAATGTCAATTTTGATCTACCGAATGACATAACACATAATCTACTAATTACGGGTCGTAGATTGTACATACGGTTAATAACATAGTTATCTACATGTGGTAGAAATATCATATCTACCATTATAAACAACTCTGCCACCGTAGAATGCTGCAGCTGCCAAATAAATATAACTCTACGATGGTAGAATCATTCAGCTGCCGTTTCCGTTATTTCTGGATTTCAGTTGATTTCATAAACTATATTTCCTAATATATCTACGGATGTATGATTACTATTTTCTACCAAAATACTCTACTCTACCGTTGCTGCGTTATGTAACCTACTGTTTTATCTACTATCTACGGCAGTAAATTGCATATTCTACCAAGCTCGAAATGTATATCTTCCTAAAATCTCTCCAAAATCTGTTGAGAATATATTCTAAAAAAATATTTTCCATAACTTTCGTGTTTCCTAAGTTTTTTTTTTTAAAAAAAAACATGTTCTTCTTCATCCATCGAATTGCATTAGCCTATGTGCTTATCTTCTTGGAGTATTATCATTGTACGTTCTAAAGAGAGAGTAAACAAAGAATGTATTTTCTCTGATTAGAACTGAATCTTTCATCTTTGAGATGTTATTATTAGAAAGTATGATTTTGAAGCCAAAATGCCTATCATTGTATTATTCATGCTTTTGGATTTGCTGATAGGTTTCAAAAAGGTCTTTGACTTTATACAAATGGGTTGTGGGAACAGCTGTGGTGGAGGTCAAAGCTCACTCAATTATCTCTTTGGTGCTCCTCCTGCTCCTAAGCCCGCTCCTGCTGAACCAGCACCGGTAGCTGTGGCTGCAGGAACCGCACTCACTACCCCTGCAACTACTGTTGAGCCTGCTGAGCTGAACAAGCAGATACCTGCTGGTATCAAAACTCATGTTAACAACTATGCCCGTTCTGAAGGACAGAACACCGGAAACTTCCTCATTGTATGTTTCTCATTTTGTGTCCCATTATTACTCTCTCTCTGCAGGACCGTCCTTCCACCAAAGTTCATGTAGCTCCTGGAGGTGGATCGTCTCTGGATTATCTCTTCACTGGTGGCAAGTAAACAGAAACAAAAACATTCTGTGTAATGCAAATGCGTATCCATTGTGTCTCTCTTTCACTATAAAACTGTTTGATGTGAGCCTTTAAATGATAACAAGTCAGTTTCTTGTCAACCTGTAATAATCTGCTGAATCATGTTCAAATCATTTGAGTCGTAAACTTCCTATGCAAGTTCAACTAAATGACAACTTATTTATGACTCGAATCAAATTAGATTCTAGAACAAATTACATTGCAACCAGTTCTTGCATAGACAAAGTACAAGTATCACATTATTTAGGATGTTGAGGAGCAGGGATGATTCCCCATTTTCTCCGGACTTGCTCCAAGTCTTCACTGAAGTGCAAGTGAGAAGGAGCAACCGTGAGATACTCTCTGGCTTGACACGAAAAATGGAAAATGATTTTGGCGAGGAACAACCGTGAGATACTCCGGCGACTTACCTGAGACCGAGAGCGTCAAGTTAGAAGGAGTAGGCGCCTTCGTTTAAGAAGAAAACACCGGCGGAGTCGAAGAGGGGCAAAGGAATATCGGAGCCGGCGAAGGGACACCAGAGCCGGCGAAGTGAAGCAGCGTCGTCGAGTGTTCAGTGCTCTCTGATTTTTTCTCTACACGCAAACAACGGAGAGAGTTTTGATTAGGGTTCATATGTATTCAATTTGGAGATAAATAGTGTGAGGGACGTGTTTTATTTCTTAATTAATTTTTTATTTTTTTCGAAAATTAATTTTTTATTTAAAGAAAACAATCATGAAATAGAGGGTTGGGATTATATTGGGGGTTTAATTGGATTAACACAAAATATTATGGCATTGGGACAATATGGTGTTCAGTATATGGCATAGGAACAATGTATCTATTGTTTTGTTCCATATTTACAATTTTCCCTTGATTCTATCTACTGTAGATTAGCCATCTTGAAGTTTGTGTTTGACAAGTTATCTAGCTTACATATAAGCATTGATAGCCAATAATAATTATTATATAAGGTTGAACACCATTTCGTAAAAATAATAATTTTTTTTGGTTAAACCTTACTTCATTACTTTAAATAAAAGAGTTTAAGCAACATATAAAATAGAGTTCTGTGCCGAAAACATAGTCTCCTTAGCTAGTTTTTCAGCCTCTACACTACCTTGTCGCGGAACAAAACAAAAAGAGATAGTGGAGAAGGATCGACTCAACACACCTAAGTTATGGAGGATCCCTCGAAAAACTGTCACAGACTTGTTTCAAGTGAAAAGTTTGATCAAGCCGTAAAAATAATAACCTATTATTATTTATTTGATGAAAAGAATATGTTCAGTAATCTTTACTTTGACGATATTCTTATTCAATGAATTTGATCATTGTGCCACGTATTTGGGACCCAAGTCAGTTTGAATAGATCTTTGAATGATTGATCAGTTTAAGAAATTAGTTAATATTGACTACAGCTCTATATATATTGTAGATAAAAATATCTGTAAACCAGAGTGATATGGTTGTGAAAGATAAAGGCGGTATGATGGGTAGACTATGAACGCGGTTGTATGACATACCGTTATTATTGGTTTTATGTCGTCGTCACTAGCGTCGTGCCGTGTTAGACCATGCATGTACAGTATCGTTGTTTTATTTATTGTGCAGACACTTGTCCACATGTTTATGCGTGTGGATATTTCGGCCACTCCAATGAACTCAATCATGTTATCCATTATAAACTGGAAAAAAATATTATCGACGACGTCGTCAATTTTGTGTGTTTTCTGTGTAACGGTCATCTTGTTACACTAATATTCTTGATTATGATTAAAGTCGTTCGTACAGTAGCTGACAAACAAAAGGAAAAAGTTGATTTAGCATAACAAAAAGAAAGAATAGTCTATCTAATTCGTCGGAAAGAACTAGAACAAGTTGTAATACTTTTTAAAATTTTAAAATTAGTAGTAACTCGTAGTTTAGTTGTTGGAATGTTTGACCATCACCAGAACCACAAAATGACCATTATAACATTATTATATATTTGAATGAACGTGTCTACAGGAAAGCCTCTAAAGAACTTTTTTTTTCTGAAACAACCTCTAAAGAACATTTTCAAATGAGCATACAAATGAGATTCCACGCCAAGACTTCGAAACATATTTTGTCCATAACAAGAAATATGGCGTTAGTCTCTCCTTCAAAGTAGTCAGTTTTTTCTAAGCATTTTCCACAAATTTTGCTTACTCCAAATTTCCTTTTACTATTTTGTACTTCATTTTTATGGCACTATATTTCTATGACAAATTCTTTAATTTGATCTCCTATTTTGTTTAAAGAAAAACTTCTAAAGCTTGTTAGTAATGTTTATTTTTTTTTATCTTCCCTCACAAAGAACATAACCAAATTTAATCTAATTCTTTTGTTTGTATAATTAACTTAACCTAATTTGTGAGTGGAAGAAAAAGAATGTCTATAGCCAAACTATTTTAATTATGTTATTCATAAGGCACTATGTTTCATTCACTAAAATAGTGACCGAAAACGGATACTATTTAAAGTGAAATACAATAATGGAATACATAATTAAGTTGGTTGTTCTAAATTTCCGGAGACAAAACCCAAAGACTAAAAAGCTAAAGTCCTAAACATAATAAAATTAAACCAAATTTCACTAAGCCGGATGAAAACAAAAAAGAAAATCAAACATTAAGAATGATTTCAACACTAATCTTCTGATCAAACGGAGATAGAGAGTATAAGCTAAAAAGAGCCATAACCCAACAAAGCTTAAGAAGAACACTGTTTTTCTTATCTATAGTGTTACTGAAATCAAAATTATGATTGTAACTCAACAATCAAAAACTCAAGCTCAAACCTCTTTACTAATCTCACAATGCTTTAGAAACTTTCTCAAAATTTATGCTCTAGACTCATACATTAAATCATCTCATGATATCTCTTTGTATAATTCTCTTTGTATAATTCTCTTAATTTTCTAAACTCATTAGAAAACACATAACTAGATAACTCTAAAACAAATATTCATGATCCTAAACTCATTAGGATATTATCAAGATAACTTCAAGCTTAAGTTGAGTCAACAGTTTTCCTCTTAAGTTTAACATTTTCTTCTTTCATTACTTGAACACCGATAAAATGTCTCATCTCTTTAAGTTTACATCTCCCAATTGCTTTAGTTAAAATATCAGCTTTCTGTTCTTTTCAGCTACATGCTTCACGGATACAAACCCATCTTCGATGCACTCTCTGATAAAATGAAACGTTTGTGTTTATGTTTTCTCCTTCCTTGAAAAACTAGATTTTTTTGTCAAAGCAATCACATATTTATCGTCTATCAGTATCACTGCTTTGTTAGGCTCATACACGACCTCCCCCAGAAACTCTTGAAGTCAGATATCTTGCTTGGCTGCCTCTGCTGCTGCGATGAATTCAGCCTCACACGAAGAAAGAGACACTATCTCATGTTTTGTCGAGCACCATGAAACCGGGCACTAATTGAGATAGAAAATAATCCCAGTTGTACTTCTTCCAGGGGTGGACCCACGTTGATGAGTACGGGGTCACGTGCCCCCGTCTAATTATATAAATTTTGTGTTCACCATAGATATATTTTGGTCAAGTGTCCCGGTGGTTTAAATATGCCCCGTCTATATCTTATGGGAATGGTTCGATGCCCTTTAACAGATGTTTATATAGCTATTTTATTTTTGGTGGGTCCCATAAAAAGGAGCATTATTCTCATGTAATCGGTTCTCGTGTGTTCAATTTGTTTTTCATTGTTTTTTCCAATGTTCTCTTTTTTCCAAAACTAGTTTGAAGTTTGAACCTTTATTCAAAAAAAAACATATCTATTATAATCAGTTGAAAAAAATTCTAAAACAGCCTGAAGTATTTTTGTGAACAAAAATGTTTGGTTAAAAATATAATATAATATTTTAAAATGTTTGGTAAAAAAATATAATATAATATTTTAAAATGAATATTAATATATAATATTATATGAAAAAATATATTTAAATTATATAATCTATTCACAAATTGTGCCCCCGGTCAAAAGAGTTTCTAGATCTACCACTGACTTCTTCCACCATCGGTACTACATTGTTGCTGCTATCACTGACTTTTTTTCTTTGTTCTCTCGTTTGTAGAATAGATCAAGTGAGCAGCTGCCTCGTACAAGCACTTGCTTTAACGCCGCTGCATGTGATACCTTAGGTTGTGCATATATCTACTCATAACTCCTACGCTGTAAGAAAGATCAGGACGGGCATGAATCAAATAACGGAGACACAAAATGTCTCTCCTAAACTCTGTTTCGTTAACGTCCTTCTCGTCTTCTACCTTGGACAAATTTAAGCCGAAATCCATTGGTGCTTGGACTGCATTGCACTCATTCATCTCTGCTTCTTCTAAAATCTTGGACGCATACCTTTCTTGTTTTAAAACAATGCCAGTTTCAGACTGAATCACTTCAATCCCAAGGTAATAAGTAATATGTCCAAGATCAGTCATCTCAAACGTTGCCGCCATCTCTGCCTTAAACTCTCGTATAACATCCAGATTTGAACCAGTGACTAAGATATCATCTACATAAACAGCTACTAGAAGATGTAGCCCATTCGTCCTTTTCTTGAAGAGATATGGTTCTTTAGAACACTTGCTAAAGTTTAACTCTTTGAGAATCGATTTTAACTTGATGTTCCAAGCTCTTAGTGTTTGTTTTAAGCCATAGAGAGCTTTGTGTAGCTTGTAAACTTTATCTTCACTCCCCTTTACCTTGAAATCATCAGGTTGAGACACATAAAATTCTTCAGCCAAATCTCCACGTAAAAATGCAGTCTTGACATCAAGATGGTGAACTTCCCAACCATTGGATGCTGCCAAAGCAATGATAACTCGAACAGTCTTTAGTCTAGCGACAAGAGAAATAAATTATTCGTAATCAATGCCATGACGCTGCACATAGCCCTTAGCTACAAGTCTAGCTTTATATTTGCTTATACTCCCATCTGCATTGCGTTTTATTTTAAAAACCCACTTCAACCCAATAGATTTACATCCAACATGAAGCTCAACAAGTGTCCACATCTTGTTCTTTTTATAGATGTGATCTCATCTTCACAAGCTTCTCTCCAAACCCTCTCGACCTTCATTTCATTCTAGTCCCATGACTCTTCATTGATGAGAAGAAGAAGCCTCTCTGTCTCTATCACTTCTGTCTTGAGAACATAGTCATCCAAATCACTCGGTCTTGTGATTGTTCTCGCTGACCTTTTCAGGTTCCACTGATCCTCTGTTTCCACTTCATCATCACTTATGTTACTATCTTCCCCTTCTTCACCATGATCACTGCCTTCTTTTTCTTCATATTCTTCTTCTTCTCCATTGTCACGAGCAAGATACGCTATATCAAACGATGTTCCAACTGTATTGCTTCCAACTTCATTCAGTTCCACCTTTTGTTCTAAACAAAAATTACATCCCGACTGACCACTACCCTGCGGACTTTTGGATCATATAAACGGTATTCTTTTGTTCCTGGTTCGACGCTGAGGTGTACTAACTCTCTGGACCTATCATCTAGTTTCTTGAGATGAGGAGTATCATGCCTAGCATAACACACACAGCCAAAAACTCGTAGATGTCATGCGTTAGGCTTTTTTTCTTCTTAAAACACTCATATGGAGACTGGTTCTTTAGAGTAGAGTAGCGACCCTGTTAATCAAATAGGTTGAGTGTCTCACAGCTTCTCCCCATAAAGAGTTTGGCACCTTCATGTGTTACGTAATACTTCTAGTCATCTCCATTAACGTCTTGTATTGTCTCTCAACGACCCCATTATGCTGTGGAGAGTATGGTTCGGTAAGATGACGTTTAATTCCACAATCATCGCAGAATGCTTGAAACTCTTGAGACGTGAACTTTTCCTCCCCTATCCGTGCACAACGTCTTGATGGTAACTCTAGTGTCTTGCTCAAAAACGCGTTTAAAATTCTTAAAACGATCACAGGCTTCACTCTTCTATTTTAACATAATTGACCACATATACCTCGAGTGATCGTCTAGTAAAACAAAAAATATCTGCTACCTCCAGCTGTTGATGGAGAGATTGGTCCACAAATTTCATTGTGAAGGAGATCAAGGATATGTGTAGCACAATAAGTTGTTGCTTTTGGGAAGGAGACCCTTGTTTGTTTTCCCATAAGACAAGAAGCACACGTTTCCTTTTCAATACTTATCTTTGGCATTCCTGTGATTATTTTCTTGTTCATCATTGTCATCATAGAATCAATACCAACATGTCCAAGCCTTGCATGCTACAATGCTGAATCTCCAATCTTCTCCAGTTGGAGACACTTCATTCCTTCAACTTCCATTATGACTTTTTTATAAGCGAATCTTTGACCTTAATGACTTTACTAACAAGTTTCCTTCCCGATCATGGAGTGTTAAATAATTATCCCTCATCCTAACATCACAACCTGATTTTGTGGCCTGACCAAGACTAATTATGTTACTCTTTAACTCAGGTATGAAGTATACGTCAGCCAACACCTTCTTCTTTCCGTCTTTAGTGATGAATAGAACCTAGCCTTTTTTATGTCTATCCGTGAGTCATCACCAAAATGCACATTCCCTGTTATCTTTTCATTGATTGTCTTAAAATAACCTCGATTTCTTGTCATATGGTTGCTAGCTTCATTGTCTAGATACCAAATATGATCAACATCAGAATGCGTCTCAAATTTTCTTGGTATGACCTTTCCTTCATTCAGATAAATAACCTCATGCGCCATTAACTCCTCGGCTTCATGTGTGTTATCATTCTCACTCTCTTGTGTTTCTTGGAGCTTAAGTAATCAATTAGGATAATCATAGACATAGTGTCTTGTTTTGTAACAACGAAAACATACGACTCGTGATGCATCTCTCCCTTGCCTCCAATCGTTTGCTTGCCTCCAGTCGTTTCCTTGCCTCCAATTATTACAGTCATTATAGCGTCCTCTTCCTCATCCTCTATTATTTTAGCGATCACCTTGTCCTCTTCCTCTGCCATAGCTTTCTTGTTGCCCTTGGGAGTCCGTATTAGAATAGAGAAGTTTTCCTTGATCCTCTTGTTGTTCTTCAATTTAAACTCTCTTCATAAGCTTTTAACCTACCAACAATATCATCAAAGCCTCTTGTATTTAGATAAAAGACTTTTTCAAGTGCAGCTACGATGAATATATATTTCTTTTCCGGAAGGCTGCTCAGAAATTTCTTTACGAGCTACGATGATTGTAACTCAACAATCAAAAACTCAAACTCAAAACTCTTTATTAATCTCATAATGTTTTAGAAATTTTCTCAAAACTAAAACTCCCAATTCATACATTATAACACCTTATGATATCTCTTTATATAACTCTCTTAGTTTCCTAAACTCATTAGAAAACAGATAACTAGATAACTCTAAAACAAATCTTCCTAATCCTAAGTTCATTAGGATAATATCAAGATAATTTCAAGCTTAAGTTAAGTCAACAAGTGTTTCTAATCTCAGAATGTCTTTCTAAGAAAAAAAAAGGAAGAATGTTTTAGAACCCATATTACCTAAACAATTAGGCAGCTAGCCAGCCCATTAAATTCCTTACCATTCGTTAAAAAGCTTATATTAGCTGCAAAATATTGAATTTTTATTTGTCCTTTTCCTGGAATCAAAATGACAAACTTATTACCACACACTATTGACGTTTATGAAAAGAAGGTAAATGATAAAATAATTAGTCTAATATTTGACCTTAGTACGTCCATAAAGAAAAACAATAACATTTTATATAAACGCCTTTTCAATAAAAAGTATTTAATATTAGTCAGTTTTTTTTCATCAAACGGCTCAAAAAAACATTATATAAAGAGAAAAAAACATTATATAGCTAAAATAAAAAAACATTATATATTCTATAAATGCTTTCTATAGCCAAAAAAAAGTTTATATAAACGCTACAACTCCCAAATATTATTAAAGTTTGGTATGTAAATTGTGGACCCAACCGTCCAAAAACATTATATAAAGAGAAACGTGGCCTAGCACACAATTGGAGGCTATATTAAGTGAGAGAATACTTTTAAGTTAAGAGAGAAAGAAGGGTTATGACCGAACACCAAGCCATGGAGATTAAGATACCAGAGACAACCGTGAGGAAAGACGAAGAGGAGCAACCCCTTAGTCCCGCGGCGCGCGTGTTCCACGCTCCGGAGTTTAATTGTTACGTCATATCGGTGATTGGTGTTAAGAAGAAGATCGAGCCAGATGTTATTATCGAAGGATTAAAGCAAACTTTGATCAGACATCCTCGTTTCTGCAGTAAAATGGTGAGTCCCACACTTTTAGTTCTTACATACGTTTAGAATAACTGTAACTTTCGCATTATTAGAAAAATACAGGTATATATTAGTATTACCTATATGTTGTGTTTTAAGTTTTAACTCGTATATATATATTTTATAAATGCTTTCTATAGCCAATAAAAAGAAAAAGAAATCAATTATTTTTGATGGATACAAACTTTTGAACATTTTGATCGTTTATCACCATTGACTTTTCTCCTATCGTTGCGTGATCCTCGAGTCTGGATAGCCAAATATCTCTTTGTAAGGCGGTTGGTCTTTTTGGGTTAATTTCTCAACAATGTCACACTAAAAAACACTCAAACCAATATTTTTTTGAAAAATTCTTCAAGTTACTACTAGTTGAGCAAAACCACTGACATACTTTTTGCCTCATATGTTAAGTTGATAAATTTATATAGGTTTGATATTATATAATTATTTTTCTTTGTTAAAGCATTATTATTAAATTTGAATTGTTGGCAAAAAAAAAAACAAACTCAAATTACAAAATACTTTAAACATAAAGATCTATTATATATATAAATAGTTTGTTTAGGTTAATATTATTAAAATAGTTATCAGATGTGTATACATTTTTTTTTTTTTGCGCCTTGACCTATATGTTACAATGGTATCTTGTGAAATAATGAACGCGAGGACTCATAATTGGAAAAATAACAAAAGAAAGACATCAAACGACTGATTGAATATTTTTGGTCAAGAACTTAATTATAGGACATAAATATTTCACTGTATTTTTTTCTTATATGTATCTATTATTCATACATGAGCAAATAGTGTTTTCCCTACCTATACCCTTAAGAAAAATTAATTTAAATTGGCCATTTTTAGAACTAATTGACCTTTTTTCTCCTCACGTGTGTTTGTTTGTTTTGAGATTTTAACATTAATTTAAACATTTATTTAAATAATTAATTACTTGAAGGTGAGCAAAAGGAACCAGAATAGTCAAACACAAATATGGGTTCGGACAAACGTGGTCGTCAGCGATCACGTCATCGTACCAGACATTCAAAATCAAAACACGGAGAACGCAAACGCAGACGAGTTTCTTGCGAGTTACGTGTCGGACCTTACGTTGATCCCTTTAGATACCTCGAAGCCATTATGGGAGCTTCACTTACTCGACTTGAAAACCTCCGACGCCGAAAACGTCGCTGTTTTGAAGTTTCATCACTCTTTAGGAGATGGAATGTCTCTAATGGCTCTTGTCCTCGCTTGCATGCGTAAAACATCGAACCCCGACGAGCTACCAACTCTACCGAACCAAAACCGATCAGCGTCCAGATCTTCTCTGTTAACGGCCGGTTCAAGGGGTGATTTCCGGTTCTTATGGTTAATTATGGTGCTATGGTCGGCGATTATGTTGGTTTTGAATACGTTTTGTGATGCGTTGGAGTTTATTGCTACGGCGATGTTCCTTAAGGACACTGAAACACCGATCAAAGGCGATTTCCGGCTAAGTAAGCATAGACGGATGTCTTTGGTTCATCGTACCGTAAGCTTAAACGACATAAAGCTAATAAAGAATACCATGAAGATGGTAAGATTCCTTTATATAGTATGTTTTAGGTCTGTAGATTCCTAACAATACTATGGTATTTATTATCGACCGTTGATACTTGATACAATATTTTTTTCATATTTTTGTTAATTTAATTTTTGGTTTTCTAGACTGTCAATGATGTAGTGCTTGGAGTAACTCAGGCTGGTCTCTCGCAATACCTGGAGAGAAGATATGGTAAAAATATATTTGTTCACTCTTTGACATATACATGTTAAAATATCATATATTATTAACGAGTCACTTCTCTTGATCTTATGATAAACACTAATAGGAGAGAAGAAGAAGAAACTAGGAGAAGATCAAAGGAATTCAAATGATATGCCTAAAAGAGTAAGGCTAAGATCAGCTATACTTGTAAATCTAAGACCCACTACTGGAATCCAGGCAATTTCATTTACCTTATCACTTCTTTTTATTTTTATTTTGTTTTAACAACGATCATATATAATAATCTTATTTTGTAATTAATTTATTGGGTTAAAACAGGATCTATCTGATATGATGGCTAAAGGATCAAAGTGTAGATGGGGGAATTGGATTGGCTACATAGTCTTTCCGTTTTCTATCGGCTTAAGCAAAGATCCATTGGAACATCTTCGAAGTGCCAAAAGGATCATCGACCGGAAGAAAAACTCGCTGGAAGCTGCGCTTACATTCATCGTCGGTAAATTCATGATTAGATTATTTGGCGTTAAGGTTAGTTTGATATAATAATTAGCACATTTATGATCATCATCAAACAAAAACCTAACTCATCAATTGTTTTTGTTAATTGGTCGCTAATCTAATCTTATGAATGTAGGTGACAGCTAACGTAATAAATAGAGCATTGTCCAACACAACGATGTCCTTTTCAAACTTGATTGGTCCTATTGAAGAAATCAGCTTCTTTGGACATCCTATCACTTATATGGCCCCTAGTGTTTATGGCCATCCCCATGTAAGATTTCAGATCATTATATTTTATGTGATGAGTTTGCCTTTCTGTTTTTTTTTTAGAAATAAGATTTGACGATCTCACTGGTCTAATTTGATTAGGCTTTGACGATCCATTTCCAAAGTTACATGAACAAGATGACTATTTCTTTGACCGTAGATCCAACGGTCATAAGCGATACTCATCGGCTACTTGACGACTGGGAGGAATCTCTAAAAAACATCAAAGCTGCTGTCCAAGAACGAGACTCCATTCATTAGTAGATTGAGCCAAATCTTTGTTCTTATCTTCTTATTAAAACGTTTGAAAGAAGATAAAACGTACAACGAGGTATAATCATGATATCATATAGTATTGATGAATCATTTTTGATCATATAAATTGTGTTTGTAAATTTATTGTCACTCCGACAATATCATTCGCTTGTAAACGTCAGTGACGTCCATACTTAGAAAGCTACCATGTTAATTGATAATTTATTTTGCAATAATAAACTAATTATATACAAAATGTCTACAATTTTAAGTAAATGTTAACCAAGACATCATCTGGTGGAAAGATGATCATGGCCGATTCTTTATTAATTTTTGCCGTTGCCAGCGGCTTATTAGCATCGTGCCGTATGGCAGCTACGTTTTATGTTTGGGACCAAGGTTAATCCAAAAACTAATTAGTAATAATACTCTAACCAATCAAATCAATATAATATGATATGACTCAGATGGTGCAATTCCAAAGTTGCATGAAAAAGATGACGGTTTCTTTGACCGCAGATTCTACGATCATAACTGATACTCATCGGTTACTTGACGACTGGGAGGAATCTCTAAAAACTATCAAAGCTGCTGTCCAAGAAAGAGGCTCCATTCATCAGTAGATTGAGCTAAATATTTAATCTTATTATAACGACTCTATTATCATGGTGGGTTTTTTTATTTTATCAATACTATTAAAACATGAGAACTTTTTATCGACTATATTTTGGACTATTAAAAAAGTCATAACAGTCCAACTAAAATAATTTCATTAGTTATTATCATATAATACTTTTTTAATTTAACAAATATCTATTAATATTTCAAGATTTGTAAAATAGAATTAGTTTAACTTCCTATTTTTTTTCTTACAACTAACTTAATAATATTTTCAAAACAAGATATCTAAAAAGATATTGTCAAGTATCATTTTCTAAGATTTTATTATGAAAATATATTTTAATGTCTTTTTATTTAAGATGTAAACATAAATTATTTTTAATATTTATTTTTAAATAATAAAATTCGTAATTAATATTAAATAAATTATTAAAAAAATATTAATTCTTTCATTATATAATAAAAAATAATATTCCCATAATGTTTATATTCATAATTAAATTATTACATCAACTAATAAATATAAAGTAACTTAATTAATTTATTAAATCATAAAATTAAAGAATAACATACATTCATGAATTTTACCACATACTTCAGCGTATTAAAATAAAATATTAAAGTAAGATATATAAAATAAGAAATAATTACATATTTAAATTTTAGTATTAAAAATAATTCGATATAGTATGATATGGGTTGAATGAAGTATATTTTATTTATATAATAATAAAATAAATTTTGACCAATATAAAAATTAAAAATATTTTTTACTATAATTTTACAGTTTTAAATATAAGTAAAATTAATAATGACGGGTTTTATAAATGAATTATCTTATTTTAAACAAATTATATTTATTAATTTTAATTTATGTATCTATAAAAACAATTTTTAATAAAAATACATGTATGAAATTTCTAATTTTCAGTAAATAAATATTTGGAAAAAAAACTAAGCACATAGATCCGGGTCGGGTAAACACAAGTATAATTATATTAAGTTATTTTCATAAATAACTGAACGGTTTATATATCTCTTGAACCAAAAAGAAAAAAAAAAACTATAATCAAACTGAAACTGAAATCCAAAAAGAAAAACAACCTAAAACCAAAACCAAAAACCAAACATTATATTTAAACATATTGATGAATAAAAAGACGGGTTAATAAATTTGTTAACTAAACCAATCTCAAACATTTAACAAACGAAGAAGATCAATACATAGGATGATGACAAAACAAAAATCTTATCCGCCCTTTGAAAGGGCGGATCAAACTCTAATCTATTATAGTAAAACAGAAGTCATGACATTTTTCATGTCTGATATTTTTAAATGAACCATCAAATCTTACATAACTTAATCATCATGTCTTTTAATATATTTCTCTTTATTTAAAATACAAATAAATATTGTTTAAGAAAATTCTAGGAAAATCTTTTCAGAATCATTTCAAAACTTACTTCCAAAATTTATTTAATTTAAAATTAAATTATCATAGAATAAAACTAGAGTTTCAAATTATTATTTTTATTTATGAACGAAAATTACAATATTTTAATGATTATAACAATTTAAATTGATTAATTTTAAAAAAAAATTATAAAGATCTTGAAAAGATTTTGTTAGAAAGAAATATTCATTCCTGTTTCAAATAAAACAATCTTATGCAACTACAATATATTATAATTTCTCTTTTTTTTAAAAAAAAATAATGTTTTTTAATTTTTTTTTAAACAATTGTTGTTTTAAAGGTATCTCAAAATATTTCTTCTCTCTGTTATGTAGATCCGACTTAATTCAAATTCTATATACATTTCAAATTTAGAAATAAAACCAAATTATGTAAAATGGTACTGTTATCTAATATTCTCAAAAATAGTTTTTTACAATATTTATAAAATTTATTGTAATAAAACTATAAACCACAAAATATAGACATTTAGATTTATGTAATACATATAAATTGCATTAATTTAGTGATATTTTGTTATATGAACTAAAATGTTATAGTATATAAAAAGAAAAAACCCGCACGGTTGTGCGGGTCAAGATCTAGTTTTAATTAACTTAAGTCCGTCATTTCTTTTAACTTCGTATTACATCTATATTATTAAAACTGAAATACATTTTAGTACTGTTTGGAAACATGAATAACAGTTTAAATGAGGATTGTTTGGTAACTTAGATAGTAGTATTTTTGGTATTTTCTTTTATTTACACATTTAACTATTGAATTTACAATAAACTGTATACTTGCTTTTTATGTTTCTTTTTATTTACAGATTCTTCAACTGTATTTATAATCAATTAAAATTAATTAATTATATTTCCAAAGTTTATCTAACTAAATCGATATTTATATATTGACCATTATTAATATTGTACGAATATTAACTAAATCTCATGTATTAAAAGGAGATAACTTTTTCATGGGATTAACTAAATCGTCAAATTATAAAACATAAAAGCATACATAAGATTTTTTAGAAAACCGACAGTTTTAAAATTTACGTTGAACATAAATTAAATCACACCTGCACAGGAGTACGGATCAAGTTCTAGCTGAAAGTTTAAGCACCCTACCTTCTTCCCCTTTTTCTATATAATAAACTTTACCCTTCTTTTTATTTTCATCAAGCCAAAGTATTTTTTTAACGTGTGACGAGTTACTGTTGAATTATTCGAAGATTAGTCATCTCACCAGTGATTTTTTTGGTAGGATTTTTAGGCGAACTTCCTGCAGGTTTTCTGGTAAGTTTATCACCTCCTTATTTTTAGTTATAGAAATCTATTTACGGGTGGAAACCCCTTGGTCCAGTGGTTTGACTAAGGATTCAATTGCTTCTACATCCGGAGGTCTAGGGTTCAAACCTCAGAAAATACCAAATTATGCAGATTATGGAGAAACATGTTACAGGAGATCTTCAGCTTGGTGCAGGGCGTACCATCGAACATGGATCTCATATGACGGCTCAGAGTGGTGCAGTCAGGCGTGTATTCTCACATGGTGGTAGAATTGTCGGCTGTAAAATCGTCTTTGTAATATTCTCATCATTGTAATAGCATAATTAATCGATAATAATCGATCCAGTCGTTAAAAAAAAAATCTATTTAGGGAACATTTCTAATTTAGGAAATAAGTTATTTTAGAAAAAATTATATTTTAGGAAAATTTCTTTTTAAAAAATCTATTTTAGGAAATGTTCTATTTTAGGAAAGTTTCTATTTTTGGAAACTTTAGTTTTTGATACTCTGAGCCTAAGCCGTTGATTCCCATGTTGCAGTTGACCTTTTTCGTTGATCATCCCAGCCAGTTGCTAAGGTGAGGGCTATTCCGTCTAATCTCGTGCTAGTTTAGTATTACTGGTATGAAAAGTTTAATTTCGAAACATGTTATGTCTCTGTGAATTGAGTTTAATTGAAGTCTTGTTTTTTATTATTATTTACTTGTTAAACTGTAAATAGGATAATAGAAGATTCAACGGTTGATTGAACTGAATGAGTTAAGAGCTGTTATATATATATGTAATTCTGTTATGAGATTTCTGGGCACTAGAATGTGTGCTAACGGCACATTGGGTGGAGATTACGGGGCACGTTTGTGTTAGCGGCACATTGTGCGGAGATTGCGGGGCATATAGACATCTATGCTAGCGGTGCACCGTACGGGGATTGCGGGGTACAAAGACATTTGTACTAGCGGCGCATAGGTGATTGCGGGGTACAAGGATTGACTCTTGTACTAACAGTGCAAAGAGCTATATATGAATATCCTTATAAGGAGAATGCGGGGTGAAGAGAATATCTATGTACTATCAGTGCATTGGATGTCTTATATGGTGTATTTGACACCCTGTTTGTTTTTTTGTTAGAGATTGGCCTACATAGTCGTGGTACTATGTACTGATTCAGTGGTGTACGTTTTAACATCCTACTAGATAGAGATAGTAACATGCGCTGTGCGCGAAGTGAAGTAATTTATTAGATTATTTATTATATGTTGTATATCACACGGAAATAAAATGCTATTTCTAAAGTGCACTTTTGTATTAACAGATTAGATACTGTTTTTCCAATACAAGTGTTTGTTTTTTTCAGAACTAAAGAAAAAAGCAGCCAATACAATCGTATTTGTAACGATTTATTCTTTCTAACACTCTTTTGGTTTACCTCTTCTTTATTTACACAAAATGAATCAGTAGTAGTTAACTAATTAGTTCTTGTAAATGAATGATTATCATGTTAATTTTGATGAATACAAACATGATTTAATTATGAATTTCAAATTGTATCGTACATAAAATGTAATCTTTTCTTTTTGAAACACCATAAAATGTATTCTTAAATCTAATAATTTCTAACAATGTACAACAAGTACAGCTATAAACTTAGTATTATAAGATTCTCTAGATTTCTTGATTTTTACACCACCTAATCTTTAACCAACCTCATAAATCTATAGATCCATGCATTTTCCTCTCATTTTTGTGTCGATATCCATGCATTTTCCAAATAGTCTAAAAGGCGAAAAGAGTAATAAATATATGAAAAAGTTATTAATATAGTCGTATTTGTTACCTGAATGTAAATAATACAATAATGGAAAGTCAAGACCGACAAGAATACTAAAATGAAATTTCCAAAACTCAAATGCACAACACGACGAATAAAAGTCATATATAGTGGAATTCCAAAGATAAATACAGAACAAAGATTGAAAAAAAAAACTATGGAGATTAGGACACGACGAAGACGTCCGCACATACCTGAGATAAGGGTGGAACAGAAGGAAGAAGAGGAGCAACCGCTTAGCCCAGCTGCGCGTCTGTTTCAGGCGCCGGAGTTTAACTGTAACATCATATCGGTGGTTGGTTTGAAGAGCAAGATCAAACCAGATGTGATTATCGAAGGAATAAAGCAAACTTTGATTAGACATCCTCGTTTCTCCTGCAAATTGGTGAGTCCCACTCTTTCATACTTATGATATGATACCCAGTCCTGATGATACCTTATGTCTATTATCAGTATATATAAAATGTTTCTCAATGTTTTATAGGGTTAAAATGTAACTTCTTTTTAACTAAACAGACATACAACTTGGGTGTTGACAAAACAATATACACAATACAATTATTTTTTCTTCGATGTTTAAACTGTTCTTTCAGTTTTTAATGAGTGTGGTTTTCATTGGATGTTGAAGTGTGATTGATGAGTACTGTTTCTCTTTGTTAAGTATGAATTTCTGATACGTACCATGTCACCATTTATGCGTTTTAATATTAAAACCAAACTCTATGTATTAAATTGATTGGCGTCAGGTCCTGATTGATTGATATGGCTTACGAAGGTAACAAATAACAACAATGGGGGGGGGGGGGGGGGGGGGGGACAAGAAGTAAGAGTTATTTTGCAAACAGTGAGAGGAAATAAATCCTCAGAATCAGTTATTTTTTTTAGTCAAAATAATATAAATTTGAAGATTATATTCCAAAGTGGAGACAATATTGTTCTACTTTCGTAACGAGAAAAAATACTAGAAAATCTATCGGAAGCTTCTTTTTGCTAGACAATTTTTTTTTGTAAACTTTTTTTCGAAATCTTCTTTTTTTTATATTAAAAAGAAAGATTTCGAAAGAAGTAAGAGTTAGATTTGTAAACAGTGAGAGGAAAGAAATCTCCAGAATCAGTTATATTTTTTAGTCAAAATAATAAAATTTGAAGATTATATTCCAAAGTAGGGACAATATTGTTCTACTTTCGTAATGAGAAAAAAATAATACTATAAATTAATCGGAAGCTTCCTTTTGCTAGACAATTTTTTTTTTGTAAACTTCTTTCAAATTTTTTTTTATATTAAAAAAAAAGATTTCGAAAGAAGTAAGAGTTAGATTTGCAAAAGTGAGAGGAAAGAAATCCTCAGAATCAGTTTTTTTTTTAGTCAGAATAATATAAATTTGAAGATTATATTCAGAAGTGGGGACAATATTGTTCTACTTTCGTAACAAGAAAAAAAATACTAGAAAATCTATCGGAAGCTTCCTTTTCTAGACAATTTTTTTTTTGTAAACTTCTTTCGGAATCTTTTTTTATATATTAAAAATTTCAAAATCTTTAAGAAATTTTTTTGCTAGACAAACTTATTTTATTGAAATATATAAAAACTGTTTATTTCAGAAAACCATTGATTTTATCTTTAGCAAATAAATATGTATCAATATTGAAATAATACTACATGAATAATGTGAAAGACTCCTATTTTGGTAAGGTGACATTTTAACACAGTTTAGCATTTTTATTATTCCATTTGATTGAAGGTGAAAACTGGTAACAGCAAAAGACAAGAACAAAAATGGGTTCAGACAAACGTGGTGGCAGAGGATCATGTCGTCATTCCCAAAATCGATATGCATAACAGAGAGAACGCAAACGCCTTTCTCGATAGCTACGTCTCTGACCTGACTACGATCCCATTAGACATGTCCAAACCATTATGGGAAGTTCACTTACTCGACTTAAGAACGTCCGAGGCTGAAAACGTGGCCATTTTGAAGATCCATCACTCTGTTGGCGATGGTATGTCTCTGATGTCTCTAGTCCTTGCTTGTACACGTAAAACATCGAATCCTGATGAGCTACCGAGTCTACCGAACCAAAAACGTTTGTTGTCTGGATCAAAGAGTTATTCCCGGTTATTGTGGCTGGTTAGGGCTCTATGGTCGGTGGTTATGTTGGTTTTGAACACTTTTTATGATGCTTTGGAGTTTATTGCTACGGCAATATTCCTTAAGGACACTGAAACACCGATCAAAGGCAATTTCCAGTTAAGTACGAGTAAGCGGATGTGTTGCGTTCATCGTACCGTAAGTTTTGACGACCTAAAGCTTATCAAGAACGCCATGCAAATGGTAACAATTTTCGTGAATTTATTCTGGTCAACCGCATTTTTTACCTTCAAAAATAAATATTGTATAAGTTGCACAAGAGGGGTGACATGACATGATATATGATATTCGATTGATTTTACCCCTCTTTTGTAGACTGTCAACGATGTTGTACTTGGAGTATCTCAGGCTGGTCTCTCGCAATATTTGAAGAGAAGATACGGTAAATATCTATGAATTTCTGTTAACGTACATAAATTTTGATATCAGCGTCATATGTGTAAGGATATAAAGATTTGAAAATATAGGAGAACAGGAAGAACCAATGCCTAAAGGAATAAGGCTAAGGGCAGCTCTGCTTGTAAACATACGACCGGCTACTGGACTCCAGGCAAATTAACGTCATTTTATCACAAAATATAGAAATTTCAAATGTTTATTTATTTTCGTAAGATATTTTTTTATTTAAAAGTACAGGATCTAGCTGATATAATGGCAAAGGGATCAAAGTGTACATGGGGAAATTGGATCGGCTACATAATCTTTCCATTCTCTATTGCATTCTGCGATGATCCATTGGAACATCTCCGACGAGCCAAGTCCATAATCGACAGGAAGAAGAACTCTTTTGAAGCCCTGCTAACGTTCATTGTCGGTAATTTCATTGTAAAGTCGTTTGGGGTTCAGGTAAATTCTTCATTATATTTAGCTTAAAGATTAACAGTGTTCGTGTTACAAGAAAAAAAAAGATTAAGAGAGATATTACTCTTCCATTAAATCTAACCCAAAAAAAACAACGAAGAATTTTCCAATAGCTAAGAAATTTAGATCACCTAGTACGTACGGGTCTAATGGATAAAAACGTTCAAGTTTCATTAGGAAGATTGCTCTCCCAAAATATTAATTTAACATACCTAAAGATCCAGAACCTCCTACTTATTAAAAAAAAAATCTACCAAAAAAAATCATATAGTAATTTAATAAAAACTCCATCAAATCAAAAAAATAAATTAACCGTTAATTTAATTATGTTAGTTAGTAGTATAAATGTATAATCCAGTCTTTCTAATATTTAAATGAATGCAGAGCGCAGCAAATATACTAAAGAGAGCATTGTCAAACACAACGATGTCATTTTCAAACTTGGTTGGTCCGATTGAAGAAATTAGCTTCTATGGCCATCCCGTCACTTACATGGCCCCAAGTGTGTATGGTCATCCCCATGTAAGCTTCTAGACCACTAAATTTCATGTTATCATTTTTTATTCAGTGATTAAGAGTCAACGATCTCATGACTTGTCTTTTGATCAGGCGTTGACGATGCATTTTCAAAGTTATACTAGATTTTGACCCGCGGTTTAAAACCGCGGGATATTTTATGATGAATTTTTTATCAACAACATTATTAATAATGATATTAGTTTGTAAGATTTTTGTCTATTTTAAATATTTTTGTATTTAAATCAACATTTTTAAACCCGACATGAATCTGCGATTGAACCGGTGATCCGAAATGTAATACAGTTAGAGTTTTAAGAAATGTCATTATTTTAAAACCCGATAAACCAGCAAAAATGCTAAACCCCAAAGGAACCCGTTGAACCGATGAATCATCCAGTTTGATTTAAATTTTAATTTTTAAAGTTAATTTCAAATTTAGCATTAGATATTTAAATACTTATTAACTTAAATCTTATTATATTTTTATGTCATATCTCTATGTTAGATTATGTAATAAATTAAAAGTATTAAAATTAATAAATATTTAAATATCTAATGATAAATTTGAAATTACGGGTTTCGTTTTAAATCAAATACCTATTTTTTGAACACCGATTTAGATTATATAGTTTTCATGAATTAGGGATTTCGTTTTTATCATTTCTTAATTTTCAGAAAATCTAGTATTATAGCCATAAATATTGCTTCTGTGGATACTCAGAACTACTTACCATAAAAATCGTTTTGGAAATCTTAGCATTAATAATCACGATATATATTCTTACCATATAAATAGGCTAGATGTTAGGCTTCTTGTTATTATTAGTAAATGTATTAGACTTAATTATATGATATAGTTTGATTTAGTTGACTTAATTATATTGTATAGTTATTTTTAAATTTTCTACCTAGAAATAAGTTAGGTCCAACTTTGTGTTTCTATTTTAATAAGATAGATGAACAAGATGACCGTTTCTTTAACCGTTGATCCAACAGTCATTAGTGATCCTCATCGGCTATGTGATGATTGGGAGGAATCTCTAAGAAGCATCAAAGCTGCTGTCCAAGAGAAAATTAAGTTGTACCCAGTAGATTGAGATATTTCTTCTTTTATTTTGAAAAAGACTAAAATTTTAAAAAGAGACAAAGAAAGTATGAAAATGAAGAGTTTTTGATATAAAAAAATATTGAAAATTTGTCTAAAAATATCAGAGAATATAATTTATCAAAAATTATGTAAACTAATAAAAAAACTTACATGAATAATTCAACATAGTTCAAATACAACAGTCAATCATAAATTTTCGTAAAAACGGTTCATTGTGGTGCAAGGAGTGATCAATATGACGTAAATAGAACCGTCTAACATAATTATCATATAATGCATAATTGTCAAAATAGTTTTATAACAATTATCATAATTTGTAATAAAATAACTAAAAATGGTAATTACCAATAATTATAATCTTGATTGAACTGATTTTTGATATTCAACTAGGTGTTTTCCTGTGTTGCGCAGAAATAATAATTTTAAATATAATTTTTTTTATTTCAAAAAAAAATTGATTTATATTTCAATATTATTATTTTTATATTTTAATTTCAATAGTTTTGAAAAAAAATCTTAAACCTATTTTGTAATCTTATTTCTTTTGATTTGGTATAACTATTTCAGTTAGCTGATATTTAAATTTTAATAAAGATAAGTTATATTTATAATATTAGTTTTAGTTATATTATATTATATTTAATGATCATTTATTTTAAATATATATCTTATTATCTAGTTTTAAATATAAATGCTAATAAATTTGAGATTTTGAATATTTTAGTTAAAATATGTTAAACAGAGAAATCAATTGGTTAATTAACATGATGAAGATGAACAGATAAATTTAAAAAAAAAATTGAACATTTAACTATAAATTTTTTTGGATTATTGTTACTTTAGTTTTGTATTTTTATGCACATTTACAATTAGCTTATTTTTATTTTAATAGTGATATATGAGTTATTAATACATTTTAATAGTTTTACAAAAATAAATATTTATATGAAAATTTGAGATTAGTTATGATATGAGTTATTAGTCATTACTATACTTAAAATTTTTGCAACAAAATATAAATTTTTATAAGAAAATTTTACATGTCACAATTAATATGATGTCATATTACTTTTTTCAAAAGATAAATTTTTTTAAGTACCATGTCATTTTTTTTAATGTCATGTTATTTTTGTTTTTGGCGAGAACCATGACGACACATGTAAACTCAATCGGCAAATAATGTACAGAGCATTGATTCATTTCTTAATCTTCCATTTGCATTCTCATGTCTTTGACTAAATACGACAGAGAAGTGTTTGCATCAGTCCACGAGTACATTGTTAAGTACTTGTTTTTAACAAATTTGAAAATTCAAAAAGTCTTGTTACACTAATTATATATGATGCTGTGATGAGAAATTTGGCATTAATAAACCATACTTCAAATGCAATTTCAAATGCCATTTGACATAAAATATCTCTCAATATAACTTCAGTTTTTTTTTTTTAACACAATTTCAAAAATGCTTAGAAACAACAACAAAAGATAAAAGCTTTCAATTGGAACTACCGTTTAGCTCTTCCTCCATAACCACCTGGAGCAAGTTCTCATAGTTCTTCTGCCATTGATCATTCATCTGTAAAGATTTCTTGTACTCAAGTTTCAATCTTTCCATCTCGATCTCCGTTGCTGCAGAGCCTTGTTGCTGACACCACCAAGCAAGAACAAACAGAGTTGTGAAAAAACAGAGTTTCCAGAGAAAAAAAGTGTTGTTTTTTTATAGAGACAGAGGAGACACAAACCTGAAGCTCTCTAACTTGCTCGTTGATAAGGTCAGCACTGTGGTAAGAGGAGTAAACAGGAACATCAGATAGTGGCGGCGGGTCAACGATAACTATACCATCCATAGTATCGTCTCCTGTTCTTTCGTATTTTTCCAAAGGAGGAGGTAGTGACGACACATTTCTTTTCCATGAAGATTGTGCTTTGTTGGAATTACCAACAACCATTCTTCTGACAACTTGAATGTTGTTCACAGGTCCTGTAAGAAAGAAAGAAAAAGTTTGGAAGGCAAAGCAACAAGGGTTAGCTGATAATCATTTTGCTTAAGTAGAACTGAAACAGAAGGAGATTACCTTTTGGTCCTTTTCCATGGCTGAAAGTACGAACAAGGCGACGTGATTTGGGATCCCAAAAACAAATCACACCATCTTCCGATCCAGAAATCAAAAGGTTTCCGTCTGCGCAATATGCCAAGCAAGTAACAGCTTTGCTGTTTGCACACAAATTAAAAAAAAAAACATCTTATGCTCATAAAAAAATAAAAACCATACTAGAGGTTGAAATTGACTAGACAAGATAATCATGATTTACAAGATGCATTCAAAGAAGCAGATGTGGGTTACCCTTGTTCAGATACTGAACCAAGACTTTGAGTCGCATAGTCACTTGAGGAATTCAAGGCACCAACATAAATTTTGCTATCTGTACTACCAGCATAGAAAAAAGAGCCGCCAGGGTCTAATGCAAGTGCATTGATGGCTGCAGGAAAGATGATGTTTCTCAACAATCTCCCCTTGGACAAGCTCCAAACCTAACACAAAGGCCGTGAGAAATAGAGAGAAAAACGCTTAACTATACATTGCATTTCAACAAATGCATAAAAGATAAAACAAGTTACCACCTTGCAAGTCCCATCTTCTGAAGCAGAAACAATAAAAGCATTGCAGCCACCATAGTCAATGACAATGTCGGTAACAGATGTCGTATGCTCATTAAAATCGTGTTCGTAAAGAGTGCTCCCTTGCTGCTGCCTCTGGAGATCATCAAACAGCCTAAACGAACAAAACAATAAGAATAAAGGCAATAATAATAGCTTTATACTTTTTAAAAATAAAAAAAAAAACAGAGAAAGGTTTAACCTTAAAAGAGACCAGACTCTAACAGAGCCATCAGCAGAACCAGAAACCAACAAAGAATCGTCTCCAGAGAAGACCAAGCAAGTTACTGAACGGTAATGACCATGCCACTTCTTAAGCAGCCTCCCACTCGCAACCTAATACTCACCAGCTATATCAAGCACGCTTCATCATCACAAAATTAAGAAAAAAAAATAGAATTGGAGTCTTTTTACCTCCCAAAGAAAGATATCTCCAGAGGCTCCACCACCAACGATGTAAGTTCCTTCACGGTTGGCTGCAAGAGCGTTTACTGACTCCGCGGGGAAGCTTCTCACTTCAACTTGAGGCTAACAATTAGAAAAAAAAAGAGCATTTTTTTTTAAATTTCAAAAGAGAGAGAGAGAAACAAAAAGGCAGATAATGAGAGAGGGAAGAAACCTTGTTCCAAGACCAGAAGAAAATCGAGCCGGAGGAAGCGGATGCGTTACGGAGCTGAGAGGCGGCGAGGAATTTATCTCCGACGGCGGTGAGACCGTGAGAGGGAGAGGCGCACTGCTTGAATCGGAGCTGTTCCGTTCCGGTTTTGAGATCCCAGCTTCCGATTCCGCCGTCGATTGATGAGGAGGCTATTACAGAAATCTCCATTGCCGTCCGTTAGAAGAAGGGTCTGAGGGGGAGGGGGTTTATGCTATCAATTAGGGTTTATAAAATCTGTATTTTATCCTTGAATAAAATAATAGTTTTGCGGCGTATAAGCAGTTTCAGTAAACATAAGGGCTATAAATGTAAATAATAGTTAATTTCTCATTTTATTGATATACAGATGTTCTGATTAGTCCCTTACAATTTGATTTGATTAGGATTGAACTATCAAAAAACTGAATCGTTTTTTCTATTTTGATACGACATAGTATTACCCAATGGAGAACCTTCTAGAGAGATTTGCTATGAAACCTCCTATACGACGTCGTGGGGGGATGGACCTTTCAGCCTCTCCGGGTCACTAGATTCCGAAAGATGTGGGTCTTTTTGTAGAATATGGCACGCGCTCACCACACTCCTTTTTATCCTTAACCACATCTTCTTCTTTTTTTCTACAAATCTGAATTGTCTTCTTCTTCATCATTTCTCTAGAAGACGAGCGAAAATATTATCTAGATAGATTAACCGCTTCTCCTCCATATATAACACAAAGGTAATTCTCTCATGCTGATCATCATCTCCTCCGTTTGAGTGTTTTCTCGTGATTATTCTCCAACAATTCGTTTCCGTTACATCGATAAATCCGACCAGGTTGAATGTAAACTCGAGAAATATTCTCAGAATGTAGTAGTATTGATTATGCGCCTGCTGGTGTCTGTTCAATGTGATTTAATATAATAATCCAAGAAATGGAAATATTCCTTAATTTCATATTTCCATATTGTGTCGGCTTTTGAATCTTTTTTTTTTGGTTCTGTAAGACTGTTCTGAAGAAACCCTAGACAAAAAGCTCTGTCCGATTCCTCTATATTCATAACACCTACGTTTTTATTTTACGGTATCTGCTTAAATTGGTTGTGTGTTCTACTTAGTTTAATCTCAACTTTGTTAATAATCTCGAGATTGATCAGTTTTTGTTAAATGTTTCTTTGTGATAACTAGACAGATATGTTGAGTTCTGCTCCTTCAGTCACAAATCTCTTGACAACACCTAACAACGTGAGTTACATCTCTCATGTCAATGACCCCATAATTGTATTTTTCTTGCTTTTGTAGTGATTCACATAACCCTCTTCACACCTAATATCTGTTTTCTTAGGTGATCCAGATAGTTGATATGGTTGAATCAAACCACTTGTTAAGTGGGAAGGAGACTCTTTGCTTCTCCACCAGGCATCACAAGAGTTTCCCATTATCACTTACTCAGATGAAGATCAGAGTTCCGAGAACCTTAGCTTTTGCCTCCGCGAAAGGAAAAGGCAAAGCTGAAAGACAAGTGGAGGCTATCGTTGGTGATAATGCCTCCAAAGAACTTAACTGGAGTTTCGACTTTCCTGACTCTAAACCTGAGTTTTCTCTTCTCCACTCAGAGGATTACCAAAACATTTCTACTGTTCTTGAAAAACTCAATGCTCTTCGCTCACATCTATTAGCAGCAGAGAAGTGGAACGCTTCTAGACTTCAGTCATGTGACAGGTCCGTTGTCTTTTTTATATTCAAACTCGCATTGCTTATTAAATTTGGCTTTTGCTATGTTGCCTCATTCTTCATACGTACTGTTTGTTGCAGAAAATATCTGGAATGTGCTACTAACTTAATTCATTATATGGCTTTGAGGTCATTGGACACTGAGCAGCTCAATAGTTATCTTACTTCTCTTGGTCTCTCAAGTTTAGACAACAACGATCTGTCTCTTCTCTCTAACCTCGAAGCAACCATTAATCTGTTGATGAAGTCTCCTATGGAATCCCGGAAGCTTCCGGAGAAGGGTATGACTATTAAGAAGAATGAAGGAAAGGTATCATCATTACTTGGTAAGCCTCTCGAGGGGAAAAAAACACATATCATGGTAACTGTTGGTAAAGAAGCAACCGAGAGTGAAACCTTTATTGCAGACATTCTTAAAGCTGGCGCTTCTGTTATCCGTATAAACTGTGCACATGGAGACCCCACCATTTGGGGTGAGATCATCAAAAGGGTAAGAAGAACCTCTCAGATGCTTGAGATGCCGTGCCGCGTTCTTATGGACTTAGCTGGACCAAAACTGAGAACTGGCACCTTAAAACCCGGTCCATGCGTGATGAAAGTTTCGCCTAAGAAAGATGCTTTCGGAAACGTGGTTTCTCCTGCTCTTGTATGGCTCTCTGTAACAGGAACAGAGCCTCCTGCTCACCTTTCCCCTGACGCTACTATATTCGTGCGAGACCAGGAGTTTCTTGCTGGTCTCCGAACTGGTGATTCTGTAAGACTATGTGACGCTAGAGGGAAAAAGAAAGTGCTTAGGATCTCAAAAGAGTTTGATGTTTTCTCCAGTACTGGTTTTGTGGCTGAGTGTTTGGATACTGCTTATGTTGAGTCTGGAACTGAGTTATACGTTAAGGGAAAGAAAGGGAGACGTTTGTTTGGTCAAGTAGTGGATGTTCCTCCCAAGGAATCTTTTGTAAGGCTCAGAGTGGGTGACTTGCTAGTCATAACCAGAGAAGGATCTTTTGATGAACCTTCTGTGACTGTTCCAGGAGCTCATAGGCTGACTTGTCCTTCAGGTTACTTGTTTGATTCAGTCAAGCCAGGAGAAACCATTGGTTTTGATGATGGGAAAATCTGGGGAACAATCAAAGGAGCTAGCCCTTCAGAGGTTATTGTCTCCATCACTCATGCTGGTCCAAAAGGTACGAAACTAGGATCTGAGAAGTCTATAAACATTCCTCAGAGTGACATCCGTTTCAAAGGCCTTACTTCAAAAGATATCAAAGATCTTGAATATGTAGCTTCGCATGCTGACATGGTTGGCATTTCATTCATACGTGATGTCCAAGATATATCAGTTCTTAGACAAGAGCTCAAGAAAAGGAAACTTAATGATCAGCTTGGTATTGTTCTCAAAATTGAAACGGAAAGTGGGTTTGAGCATCTGCCCTTGATTCTTTTAGAGGCGATGAAGTGTTTAAACCCTTTGGGAGTTATGATAGCTCGAGGTGATCTCGCGGTTGAATGTGGATGGGAGAGATTAGCTAATATACAGGAAGAGATTCTAGCTATCTGCAAAGTTGGTCGAGTACCGGTGATTTTGGCTACTCAGGTTCTTGAATCACTTGTTAAATCTGGTGTTCCAACTAGAGCTGAGATCACAGATGCTGCAAATGGCAGAAGGTTAAAAAAACCTTTTCACCCGAACTTAAAAGTAAACATGGTCTTGCTAAAGCTTTCTTTGTCTAACTATGGAGTTTGGATTTTTTTTTTTTTTTTGCAGGGCGAGCTGTGTGATGTTGAACAAAGGAAAGCATATAGTTGAAGCTGTTTCGATGCTGGACACTATCCTTCATACCAAGCTTATCTATAAGAAACCGAACCCTGAAAATCTACATTGATGTGCTGCTTATCACTAGGAAGAGAACTTGTAGTCTGCTTGGCCAGTCCATGAACTAAGTCCTAGTTGGAATATTGTGTCTTCTGGAGCTGCTGTAGTTTCACGCGCAGGGTTAGACCGGTTCATAATGCCGGTTATGCAATGGAACCTGTAGCCTTGGAATATTTGGTTGTTATTATATTCATCATATAGTCCTATAAGAGGTTTTAGTGGAAACCTAATATGTTTTTAGCATATGAACAAATCATATTGATTATCAGCGATACTAACATAGAAAATTTTGGCCTCTTCAATCTAGTTTCCCCCCCTTTCTTCTACAATGAACGTTGGTGTTTTCAAACCGTAAACAATTATCTCAAAAATTATTTCGACATGTTTATGTTTACTTGGTATATGGAGAAGTATTATCGACGGTAGAGACTTGCTAAAACAGGTAAAAGCCATTGGTGATGTGTCTGAGACTAATGTATGAGCTTAAAGCTGGATAACCTAGTTCCTGAAGTGGTTACAGGTTTCTCAATTCCTTTCAAGACTTACATTCCCTTCATTGTAAGGCAATGAGTCATTGAAATAAAAAAACTGTGGAACGATCTGTGGATGTAAAGTCATTTTTAAAGATCAAACACTTTCTATGGAGAGCAATGTCAGGAGCGTAGCAGTTTCAGAAAGACTCTTTCCGTGGAATTCAAGTTGATGCTTCATGCGCTTCATCTGGTTCAGAAAATGAAACTAGCTATTTATTACTCCCTCAGTTTCTGAATAAGTGTCATTTTAGAGTTGTACACACGGATTAAGAAATCATTAAATTTTGCATATTTTCCATACAAAAATATCACTACCCATACATCTCAACCAATAAAAAAATAAAATGCAGAATAAAGTTAATAAATTTTGCATTGAAATGCTAAAACGACACTTATTTTGCAACGAAAATTTTTTTTTACAACAATAATTAATATGAGACGGAGGGAGTATGTTTTATTCACATGCCAAGCTATAAGAGAAGAATCTGAAATCTTCAATATGCCAGCTCATAGATCAGGTTTCTCCTCTAGCCCAAAAAATACCTTAGATCCTCTGGCATACTTGGAAAGCACTTGACGTAACGCTCTGATCTTGGAGAAAATTCCATATGATCCACATGCTATAGTTTCCAAGCCAAGGTAAGATACGTAATCTGGTTTACGATCAACTCTCCTGGCCCATCTCCATATACTTTACAATTGCATGCAGAGTTCTCTTGTTCCCAAATACCTTCCGAGGTTCCGTAATCTTGTTTCGAATCGAACTCTTCTTTCAAAAACTATAGTTTTATTTATTTTGAATGTGACAGAAACATAGCGGCTAAAGCAATGGTTTGGGGCCCATGTTACAAGAAACCCCAACGGCCCATATTTAACCGGTCTGATCCGGTTGAATTAGCTTTAAACGATAAATTTATGACCGGTTTACCCACGCTTTTTCTGTCATCTTTGTTTGTCTTAGAGACTATGAGTAAGGTCGATTTGAAAGCTCATGAAACGCATCAATGTCAGTTTTCATCCCCGCCATTTTCCGGAACTCAGAAAACTCCATACCCGAATAATCGTTTCTTCTCCAACTAAACCGGAATTCGAACCGGATGGGACATCTGTTCATTACAACTTACTGGGTCACGTACTGGACACGAACCCGGATCACAAAACCCTCATAACAGTGCACTCCAGAATCATCCTTCAAAATCTACGCTGCGACTCGGCTCTAGGCGTTAAACTCATGAAAGCTTACGCTGCCTTAAAAGACGTGGAGTCAGCACGCAAGGTGTTCGACGAAATTCCCGAGAGAAACGTTGTCATCCTTAACGTCATGATCAGAAGCTTTGTGAATAACGGGTTTTACCGTGAAGGTATCCAAGTGTTTGGGACCATGTGTGGCTTCGATGTTAGACCCGATCATTACACTTTCCCTTGTGTTCTAAAGGCCTGTTCTTGCTCTGGGAATGTCGTCATCGGGAAGAAGATACATGGGTCCGCTACAAGAGTTGGGCTCGCTTCTACTTTGTTTACTGGGAATGGTTTGGTTTCTATGTATGGAAAGTGTGGGTTTTTATCTGAAGCGAGGCTTGTGCTTGACGAGATGTCGAGGAGAGATGTTGTCTCTTGGAACTCTTTGGTTGCTGGGTATGCGCAGAACCAGAGATTTGATGATGCTTTGGAGGTTTGTAGGGAGATGGAATTTGTGAAGGTAAGCCACGACGCTGGCACGATGGCTAGTCTGTTACCAGCAGTGACCAATACAACGAGGGATAATGTTATGTATGTTAAAGATATGTTTTTGAATATGGGGAAGAAGAAGAGTTTGGTTTCATGGAATGTGATGATCGGCGTGTATATGAAAAACGCAATGCCTGTTGAAGCCGTGGAGTTGTATTCCCGAATGATGGAAGCTGATGGGGTCGAACCTGACGCAGTCTCAATCACAAGTGTGTTACCTGCTTGTGGAGATACATCTGCTCTGTCTCTTGGTAAGAAAATACATGAATACGTCGAGAGGAAGAAGCTGATACCGAATCTATTGGTAGAGAACGCGTTGATTGACATGTACGCAAAATGTGGGTGTCTAGACAGAGCAAGAGACGTGTTTGAGAAAATGAAATCTCGTGACGTTGTGTCTTGGACAGCTATGATCTCAGCTTATGGAGTCAGCGGAAAAGGCCGTGACGCTGTGGCATTGTTTTCTAAAATGCAGGACTCGGGTCTCGTCCCTGATTCAATTGCGTTTGTCACAACGATAGCTGCTTGTAGCCACGCCGGGTTATTGGAAGAAGGTCGGAGTTATTTCAAACTCATGACAGATCATTACAAGATCACTCCGAGGTTAGAGCATTTAGCTTGTATGGTGGATCTGCTTGGACGAGCCGGGAAAGTAAAAGAAGCCTATAGCTTTATACAAGAAATGTCAGTGGAACCAAACGAGAGAGTTTGGGGAGCGTTATTAGGAGCTTGTCGGATGCATGCTGATACAGACATCGGTCTACTGGCAGCTGATAAGCTATTTCAGTTAGCACCAGAGCAATCTGGTTACTACGTGTTACTTTCTAACATCTATGCAAAGGCTGGAAGATGGGAAGAGGTAACTAAGATCAGAGATATAATGAAGAGCAAAGGGTTAAAGAAGAATCCTGGAGCGAGCAACGTTGAGGTGAATGGAGAAATCTATACATTCTTGGTAGGTGACAGGTCACACCCGCAATCCGATGAGATTTACAGAGAGCTGGATGTTCTAGTGACGAAGATGAAAGAGTTAGGGTATGTTCCTGATTCGGAATCTGCGCTTCACGATGTGGAGGAAGAAGATAAAGAGACGCATTTGGCTGTTCATAGTGAGAAGTTAGCAATTGTATTTGCTCTGATGAACACAGAGGAAGGAGAAGAAGATAACAACGCCATAAGAATAACGAAGAACCTTAGGATCTGTGGTGATTGTCATGTTGGGGCAAAGCTTATCTCGCAGATAACTTCTCGCGAGATCATCATCAGAGACACCAATAGGTTTCATGTGTTCCGGTTTGGTGTTTGCTCTTGTGGTGACTATTGGTGAAATAAATAATGTTTAAAGGTTTATAAACGCAGCGCTATGATGAGAATGAAAGTACACCTTTTTCGGACAGCTTTATAATATCTTATTGTCTGACAACCAATGATTAAATAACACGTCATCAGCTGTAAGGAAAACTCTTCATATAGATAGCCTAAACTGCAAGTCCCCTCCAGCTTGTGAACTCAGAGAGATTTGAAGAAGCGATGTGAAACATTTCTTACCAGTGGGAATGTTAACTCTAGTGCGCTTTTCAACGTCTCAACAATACTTCAGAGTGTAGTTTCCTTTTTGTTTCTTATGCAATACATTTCTTACCAGTGGGAATGTTAACTCTAGTGCGAAGTATATGTTTCTTGATTATATAGACCAAGAAAGTTGAGGCATGAGGTGGCACGGATCTGCGCCTTGGTTTGGCTAAAAACCTTCACTTTGAGGCTATTAGCTTCAACTGGTGATCTTTCCCTATTTTCAGCTTTGATTTATTGTTTAAAAATCTCTTTTAATAGTGTTTTGCGTGATTGCTTGAGAAACAAGGAATGGTTTGTGAAATGTACGATTCCTATGGCCGTCTTCGTGGTGATCTCGTGGTGATCTTCGCGTCATAACTTAACGTTAGTCGATTATAGCGTTCTGATGACAGTTGATCCACATCTTAACGAAAAAAACCTGGAAGTTCTGCAAGTATATATTATTGATGTGTGAGAGTGGGACTATGGTATATGTTTTATTTCCTATAATAAAAATCTTTGAGTGGGTTATATACATCTCATTGTCCGCTTAATGAATCCAATCAAAAATTTATCAAAACATGAGATAAAGTTATGAGAAATTTATTATGAAATGGGAAAGTTTTTTCGAGCAACTTGCTGATCAAATCTAAACCAATATAGTGAAACGGTTTGTACTAAAACCAAGATCTCAAATCTTCCACCATGAGTCGGGCCACATATATCAGCTTGTAACCCTTTGCAATCCATATACCTTGACTCTGTTGTAGAGGATGCAACTACCCTTTGTAATCAAGATTTCCAGTTGCTTATGCTTCCTCCAAATGTGAATGCAAG